>NW_010966881.1:5429904-5449007 GCF_000463585.1 Tarenaya hassleriana | reverse complement strand
CTGCTGACCCTGATTACTGAGAAATGTTTGGGTCTTGTTCACTGTATCTTGCCCTTTTATGTCTGCTTTGTTTTGTTAATGGTGGGTTCAGGACTTGTGGGTTAGCTTAATGAAGCAATACTGTATTATACTTGTTATGGTGGTGCTTTCCTCATTGAGTTGTAGGTTGTCTTGAAAACTTACTAAAGCAAATATCAATTCCTTCTCGCTGCAATAGGGGGAGCAGTTGAAGCGGAGTGGTTTGAAAGGCCAATCTAATGAATCTTTTGATGTGCTGCTCCGGGGTTGCAAAAGGTTAGAATTGCTATGCTTTTCATATTTTGAACTCACACTTTTCTTGGTAGTTGATGGGGTTATCTTGGCAGTGCTACTGAAATGGATAATAAACTCCAGAAACAAGAACAGTTGAAGAACCCCAGATACAGAGAGATGCGTATGGATGAATTGTATCCTGTCAAAAAGGCTAGGACTTGGATGCCTTCTGTAAAAGAAGACTCCAAGGTTCTCAATCACTCATTTTACTTTTTTACTCCCGATTTCATTGGTTTTATTCTACATTGATTTTGTTGAAATTTATGATATGATACTTTTAGGTTTTTGTGCAGTGTTTGTTAATTCGTTCATTTGTTTGTGCTGCAGGAAAACAATGTGAAAGAGCAACTCAATAGCCTAAAGAATGTCTCTTTGATTACAAATGTTGCAGCCAACAAAAGGCAACAGATTGTGTGGTAAAATTCCTCTATGGAATTATTGCTTTGGCGCAAGCTGAATTTCTATGTTTCCTATAACTTATGTTTTTTTACTTTAATTTCTCAGCAGTGAACAGGACAATACTGCTTCAGAAGTTACTGATGATGTTAAGGTCCAGTTTTGTCAAACAGTTGAGAAATGCAGCCAGAGTAGTTTTCGCAGTGTCACGGAATTGTCAACTGGTGGTGAAGGATCATCAAGCTTGGCTGCTATTGATATGGTATGGCTCATTTGGTAATCTTTGATCTCCATTAGATGGTTCTTTCTTTACATGTTCCTTGTAAGCTGATGCCAGCTTTCAATAGAACAAAGCACTGAAAGCACTGGCAACTTGTGAACCATTGCTGGGGCGATCTGACGAGTCATCTGGGAAATCTGATAATCCTTCACCAAGTGGGAATTTCGTGTCTGAGTTCCATTTAACCGGGGAAAAGATTCCTCTGGACCTATGTTTGAAGACATATATGAGACTCGTTTCCTCTTCCCCAGTAACATGGTGAGCCTTGAGCTATTTCAAATATTCTTGAGCATGTCGCACTAGTAAGAATAAAGTCATGTAGTGGCTGATTTTCTTTCAAGAATGCTAATTGTTAGTTCAATGTATTTGATTCTCCTCAGGCATCTTGGCATCTTTGGTAATTTTTTACTCAAACCATTTGACAATGAAGCTAGATGTAAAATTTGCTATACATACAATTGGATCTGTGCTCTTTTTCCTCTTTTCTTTCTCTGCTTTGAAATTGGTCCTTTCTATTAAGTTTGCCTCAGTCTATTTGTTTCTATTTGCCATTCTAGGTTTCATAGGTCAATCATGGGCAGTACCTACAATGGCTTGCCTCAGTTGAAATCGCCATCTGGTAATGCGTTAAATCATGATTCAAGCAGTAGTTCTGGGTCTGCAGTGATCCCCCAGGTGCTGAATTCCTTAGCACTGCACTCATGGGTTCATCCTCAATCCACTCTGCCACCCTTTATCATTTCAGCGTTGGCAGCATCAGGACAAGACATGGGTCTGTTAATCAGAATTCCCGAGCTATGCTTTATTCTTTGCCATCTTTCCTTTTTAGATTGTGCTAAAATATCCTCATTTTGTGCTTTCAGCTGAAGTTGATTTCTTAAGAGATCGTCATTCAGCATGGGAAGACGCTTTTCGAAGTCTGTACTTTATGCTTCGAAAGAATCTCTGCAACATTTTCTATGGTAATCCATTTTTTTTCTCTTGATTTGGATATAATTTTAACTCTTTCTTAAAAACATTCGGTCCTAGCGAAGACAAGTCAGATGCACTGACAAATTGCGGTGCGAGATACTGCTGTATCTCGTATTAACTGCTTTTTACCAGATGCATGTTGGTGGTCAAGTTTGCTACAGAGATATGCATCCTGCTGCATTTGTTCTTCATTCACTATTTCGTGTAGCATAAACTTTGCTGTTAAGTTGTCTGTGTTAGATTCATAATCTCGACAGATTGATACTCTAGCTCTACATTGAGAAGCATAGACACATGGAAGTCAATTAACACCTGTAACCGTAGATGCATGAAAGATAATTATTATATAACATATGACATTCTCTTTTCTTTCCCCTGATGTATAGCTTGCTTTGTTAAATTTGAAACTGAAATTGATTATCCATTTTATTCAACTTGCAGTCTGTACTTCACAGTTTGTGGTATTGTTTACTGCTCACGGTGGCTCTGAGGGTGCCAAGCGCTCATGCAATGGTTATATCACACAATCAACTAGAAGATTGAGAGCCTTGCTTAAAGAACTTGTAAGATTCCCCTCCTTTTGTCACATGTATCTTTCTTTTACTAAGTTTGGTTGTCAGGAAAATCTTTGATATGGACCATGCTTGGAAGAGCAAACAAGAGATACAAATCTCCCTACTGATCCCGATGGGAACCTAGGATATATAAAATGAAAAGGAAAATGTGTGTTTCGCGCTACAGGATCCAGTCTATATGATGTCTCTTTTCAGGACCTAGGCAGAAAACAAATTTGTACACAATTGTGATAAGGATTTTGTATATTCTTTATTTTTCCAACAACTAGAACGTAAAAAAATGTGCAATTTTTTTTTTTAAAAAAGATATTGCAGACTTTGGGCTCTATTGCTTTATTTACTGCATCTGTAGTCATTTGCTTACTCTTGATCCTTCTTACATACCTAGTCTGTTAACTGGCTGTGTTTATTTTTAAGA
Source organism: Tarenaya hassleriana (assembly GCF_000463585.1). Classification (NCBI taxonomy): domain Eukaryota; kingdom Viridiplantae; phylum Streptophyta; class Magnoliopsida; order Brassicales; family Cleomaceae; genus Tarenaya; species Tarenaya hassleriana. The sequence goes on along the minus strand of NW_010966881.1, from coordinate 5,446,054 downwards.
TCACTAAAAGAGGTGGAAGCATGCAGATCCTGGAAACACATAGGTTTCTGCCTCTATAGTATTTCTGAACATGTTTGTGGATTAGTTGCATGTCTTTGTTCAGCGGCTTTGAAATGAAGTAGAATCTTAGCAATATTGGGCATCAACTAGAGTGAGGCTGCTGCTTCTGATAGGAAAGTGTGCTCAAGCTATATCTGGCCATTTATAGATGATGAATTGAATGACATGTTATATTTGATCATTTGATTGGACTAGAACTATGAGCTTCATAGTATACTGCCTGCAAACGTCTAACAATGCTTGAAACATTTCAGGTTTAACTTCAATGGTAAACTGAAATATACTGGTTGAGTATTATCATCTGTGTTTACCTTGTCGTGTTGTGAGAACTCTGAGATGCTTGATCTTCGTTACTTTGTATGATTTTGCTTCAAATATGTTTTCCATAGGACATTAGTTATTCCATGCCTCTTTGCCGAAGTAAAATGGAGCAGGTCACTACAGAAGATCTTGTTGAACTCTCAGAGATGGAGAAACATAACTTAGGCCAGGTTTGTGCACCTTCATTTTCTTAAGTATCCTGTTTCTCTTGAAATGCTCCACTCTGTGGTTGATTGAACCATGTGTAACAAACACATGCGACTGCAAAATGTATACCTAACAGATGATGTGGTTTGTGCACCTGTTTAAACTATGTCCTTTTGGGATTCGAATCATAGCCCGACATTTGTGTGAAAGATATTGGAATCAGGAGATTTCCGTTGATGATAAGGAGGTGGCTTGATGATGCTTCAAATTGTTGTGTATCCTGTTCTTAATTGTGCACACATCACAAGCATAAGGACACATCACTGATTTTATCCGTGCGATTAGCTTGGAATCTGCACTGAATTTTGGAATACTTTTCTGATTCCTGGTTACTTATGCAGACTCGTCACCGAAGCTCGTTCTCAGACATAGATAATACTCCAGAGTCTTTGTTGGCTTTTATCGGAAATGAGAGCATACATTGCTTGTATGACCTGCTGTTAAATTATAGGTGGGTATTAGTCTTTCATTTATTTGGTGATGGCTTACAGTAGAATAACTTCCAATGTTCAAACTTTCACGGTGTTTGCTTTGGTTTTTCCAATGATCATGCCCAGGTCGTCTCTGGGATTTTTGCCCACGCTCGATGTTCCTGTATTATATTCACCAGTGCCATTTCAGAACGCCGCACTGTCCTCTCCCGAGGTGAGTCTTACATTTATGGTATGGTTTCTGTCATTTTGTCATCCCTCTTAGGTCATGACATTCCCCATTCTTAGTGACACTGTAACTGTTTGAGAGTATGCAATCTTTATCTCCAGATCAAGTGTACAGAGATGGTAAGAACAGAACATACAGGTGCTGCACCTATGAGAACGTATCCACAAGACAGCGATTACGGGAAAACAACATCTCACGATCGTTACTGTATGATCGAGATCAAGGGCGCATATCTTCCTCCGTGGATTATTAGTAATGTCTGCTCTATTGTGGGTTCTGATGGAAGAGACTTCGAAGCCAGGTAAGTCCAAAAAGACGATCTTATTCGGCAAAATGCCGAATCTCATCAAAGAAATCCAATTATACCCACCCAGTCTTGGTAACCCAATAATGAGTCATTTAGGATATATAACAAAGACACAGACTGGATCTAAGTTATGTAATGAAACCAGATGCTTTCAATCAAGAGATTGGTTGTAGAGCATTGTAGATGTTAATGTTGCCGTTTGATGTGGAGTTTCAGTTTTGTGACGGAGCAAACCTCAAATGGATTAAACGTAGCTCTTCCAGAGAAAACCGACCCAGAATCCCGAGCCGTAGAAGGCAAAGGACGAACCAACGACGTGTTTGGCATTACTGGAGCGACGTTCTGCCATCAGCTCCGGTCAGGCCAACTAAAAAGCTTCAAGTACTGCAACCAGTCTTACATGGTTTCACTGTCCCCGTTGTGATTTTCCAATGGTTTTGTAATTTATAGTTTTTTGGATGGACACTTAAACATTTGGTGTCAAATGCATCAGAGAAGCATTTACAAAATTTGTATTGTTAAAAATACAACACGGAGGTGTCGTCCACGGCCTGGGACGTGACGTACACGGCGTTCAAGATAGGCGACTTAAGCGGTAACGACGAGTGTCGGATTCCGACATGGTGCGGTGAGTTCGGTCTGTGTAAGAGGAACCAATGCAATGCATGTCCCACCGACAGGGGTCTTCTGGGTTGGGACGAGAGTTGTATGGCTCCGACATTAAGGACGTGTGACCCAAAGATGATCCATTACTTCAAACTGGAAGGCGTTGACCATTTCATGACCAAATTCAACGGCGGTTCCTCCACGTCGGAAAGTGCTTGCGGCGACAAGTGTATGAAGGATTGCAAGTGTTTAGGGTTTTTCTATAACCGGAAAAGGTCGAGGTGTTGGTTGGGTTACGAGCTAAAGACGTTGACTAAGACCGGTGATTCTTCTCAAGTTGCTTATATTAAGGCGCTTAGCACGAAAGGCAAGGCTGATGTTTGAGATTGTGTGGGGCGTGGGGTCATAGTGATTGGGCTTGGGCTTTGTGGTTTATCTTGTGTTGGGCCTAGCGTTTAGGCCCATTTTACTTTTTTTTAAGACCATTTAATAAACTTCCATGGGTCATGGCCATTGTTTTCTTTTCTTTGGACTATTGTTTCTCTGCCATTGTTTATGAGACCCAAGTCATCTAAAATATTTTAGGCCTTGGACTATAAATTTTTTGAAAAATATTAAAAATACAAATTGAAACACTTGTTCTCTAAAATTTTGAACAAATTCAGATTTTATACCATGAGATTATTCAATGTTAACAAATTAATTTTTTTTATTATAATGTTTATAATTTTATTTGAACCAAATCATTATTTGAACATTTAAAAGCAATTTTACCAAACTACTTTCTACAAATGATTAAAAATTAGATATAAATACACTTAAAAGCAATTTTAAAAAAAATCTAAAATATTGACAAAAAAATATAACTCTACCTTAAAAATATTTTAAATCTACTAAATTTTTTATCATCTCGAGAAAAGATGAAGTAAATATTTTTCCTTTAGATATTATAAAACTCACTTTGATATTATTATTTTTTAATCTATATTGAGATATTCACTCTAATAGGACACACCAGTGTAAAATGCACAAGAGGGAATGGCCAAAACCAGATGAAACAACCATGTTGTAATATGCCACGCATACCGAACACAATCTCGTAACACCACTTTTCTTGTTCATCCAAAGCCACGAAAAACAACACGGTCGGAAAAAGCAAATCAGAAGCTACAGAGACAGAACTCGGAAGGTCATAACGAATACAGATGCGAGAAGGGGGGTGGATACATACAGAGAAGGGTTTCATCTTCATTTTCATGATGAGATTTATCTTTTTGGTTCAGTCACTGTCTTTCCTTCAAAGAACTCTCCCAGCAATCTTTCCAGATCCTCAGCAGTGTATCTTATGTATTTCTGCGAGGTTTTCCCGCTCTCGACCAGCGGCCTGCAAATCATATAACCATCCGCCAGCCAACGATCTTTATACACCACATCTCCATCATGTACTTGCGTTCTTGTTCATAATGTATATTTTCTCTCTAAATAATGCTTATTAAAGCTTAATCACCGAAAAGGGCGTACCCGAAACGTTTGGCGAATGATCGATAAGCAGGTAACAATACTTCAGCGACTGCAAGCCTCAGGGACTCTCTTAACTCGGTGTCCGGGACCGTCCATTGAGACTGCCTTTGATGGAGCTCTTCGAATTGCATGTTGAACATCTTGAACCTGATGCACATCATTTCTTCGATTATGTCACCATAAAAAAAGAAAAACTATAGAGTTGCGGTCGTGATAGATCGGTTTTCTTTTCCCAGTAATTTCTGAACCTCTCTTTTATCAACCCTCTCGAAGCTCCGCTGCTGTTTCCTCCATCACCGCCCACTGAACTGCCTCCTCCACCGGATGAGGTTAACCCTTGAGCAGATAGGCATTGCAAAATCTACAACCAAAAAAAAAAAACTTTCGATTTCAATTATGTGATTCTAACATAATCACAGATTCCATCCACAAAAGTTGCCTATTCCGTGTGATTTAGTCATTGTGCTTAGCAAAATGCTTCTCATCAAGTACAAAGTGTAGAACATATTATGCTTAAAACTAGATCTTATATGAACTCTTCAAAGCTCTTAGTCAGTTATATATACACACACCTTTGTCCAAGCGATCCTTTTGTATTGGTTTGCATGCTGTTGGACAATACGCCTATGCCGTTGAACCCAGTCATCCCCTAACAAATCCTTGGCTTCTGACCTGAAAACGACATCGATAAACAATTGTTATCAATCGGATGCTGATTTAACTACTACAAGTATTTCAAAGAGAAAATGCAACAGATAACTTACCTGCGCACAGATCTAACCATGTAATGGATGTTGTTCATGAGGAACAAGTGTGTCAATGCAGGATCTCTGTACTGTTTGGATTTCCCATCCAAATTGTTCTGGAGGGCTTGCATAATCCGCATCGTTACAGAAGCTAACTGAGAATTTGAGTCATCTCCGTTCCCGTATTCCTGGAAGAGCTGCTTCAACGTCGACTGGTAGCTGCGGAACAGGAAAAGAAACGATAAGCGTTAAAATGGCAAGAACATATTCTCTCTCTGTCACACAATGCAAATGACAATCAAAATCGAAACATGCTAACAAGTTACCAGCTAATTGATTCATTATGTGTATATGTGACTACTGAATTTGAAATGAATCTGGAACCCTAAAGGCTTAGCCTCTTCAGAGAATTTACAACAGATGGGATGCTGGACATAATAATATGTTATAACTATGAAATATAAATGGTAAAATTAACAAAAACACATTGAAATAAAGAAAACTACACGTGTATCCCATGGTATCACATGCTCTCATGAGATGCATGAACAGAATAAAGAAGAGAACGTATGCTAAGAGAATGTATGATCGGGCTTTGAAAAAGTTGCAGAATAAATGTGTCGCCCTGACCAACCAAAAGGGTAGACGTAATCCACTAGACTTACTCAAATAAGAACTTCACGTAATTGATGACATAGCTTGTTAATGGATGGACAGTCCCATCTAGAACTGCAGTCTTAGTAGCATCTTTTTCAACAGCTTCTTCGAAATCACCAAATGTTTCCTGAGCTGTCTGTGCCAGCCGCTTTGTCAAGCCCATAGCAGAATCTCTAATTTCAACGCAAGCCTTACCTTTGAAAATTGCTTCCATCTGTCAAACAATACAAATTTCATGAGCTTGTGCACAAAACCGCTGTCATATATTATGTCGTCTAGGTGGCCAAGCTCAAGTTAAATTCGATGATTCGATCACATGCACTTATAACGTAAGTATTTGGTATGCAAGTCATGTAGTTTACATGGTATTTACTGTAACATCTTGGCAAAAAAAATGGAAAATGCTAAGAGTAGAAAAATAAACATTAGTTGAGTGTCCACAAATGATTCTGGAGTACATATTTCAGCTCACCAGGTCATATATTATAATTAAATAAAGGTTCCAACAAAAGAGTCCCGTGGTTGCAAAATGCAGAGGAAATTACAGAAAAATGTGCGGCCTAGGAACACAGATAATTTCACACAATCGCAAATTTCAAAATGACTGACATTATGCATGATCTTATTGTTTATATGTATGGTAGATAAACGAAATGATTGAACAATGTCAAAATGTACCTCAGAGTGAAGCTCTCGCATTATCTCATACATGTCTAAAAGTACAAACAACTTCTCTGGGGATCTCTTGCTCCTTGCTATAGCATCCCCAAAACTAAGAAGCATTGAAACACTGTTTGCTGTAACATCTGCAAAACACTGATCACTGAGAGAATCAAAGCCTCCAAATATCTGGTCACACACTTTTCTTTCTCCAGCAAAGAGTAATTTCACCTGTTCAAATACATCAGGTAATCAGGAGCCGACATCACATGTCAGATATTATTCGAACTTCCAACAGCATACTTACAGCAATGCGCATGAAATGGATCCAATTTCCAATTTTGGCCTCCAAAACTTCCCACTGCATCCTTTGAACATCCTCCTTGCTAAGCTTTTCAACTCCAAGTTTCCGTAGGCTTTCCTCAAGAACAGTCGAGCGTGTTTCTCTGAATAACAATGAAACATAGGAAAAATTTACAATATTTCTCAAAACATGTAACACCATGACATATACATGCCTGGCGAATACAAATCTGACAATGTGTGCAGTATCACATATTTTCATATAGAACAAACAAAATCCCTGCATCACATTCTGTGGATGAAACATTTGATTTAGCATTTCACGATCTCCAACTTGGAAAACATATCCCTTCTCCCATCTTACAACCAGATAAATCATAGGCTCAAGAAAAATTTTTGGTGACTTAAGTTTGGCAAATTCATATTTACATTACCATTCTCTCCAGTTCAACTTGTGAAATGACTTCAGGATCTTAAATTTTAAGCCAACGCCTTCTACAAATCTGGAGGTGGCTACCTTGATAGTAAATGAATGCCGAAACATTTAGTGTGTACTGATTGTATGATCATATGTTTCACGGGAAACATGTCCCAATCAGTTACTTCAGCTCGTGCCGAAACTTATACTACCTAAACTATTCCAGAAGCATGATTTGATGATAAACAGCCTATTCCAAACGCATGATTTGATGAGAAAGAGCTGCATTGAGATTTTACTTATATATTTTTAGCAATTGCTGTTGGTGACCAGCTTGAACCATTTGTTGAGCTAGATCATGCAGAAGCGGCAAAACCCTCGGGGGAATGAGAGTTGGAAGTGTGTAAGAAGCAGTCTCTGAGTCATTGTTATGATGATCAGTGTGGGAATGGGAAGTTTTGCCGCCTCCATCCTGATCTGAGGATGGTCTCAGTGAATTCGGAAGGCCATCAAAAAGCTGATCAGGCTCCACAGCTTTACTGAGAACATAAAAGACAAATGGAAGGATAAAAAGTAACAGCTCTAGCATAGCCAAGATCGATTTTCAAAACCACTGTTGTAAACCATAAAAGAGAAACGAGACAGGAAAACTCTTATACGAATCCACAATAGGTATCTACCACAAAGAATCTTGTGCACAATGTGACAGCGCATGGAACCATGTTTTTTGGTCTTAATAAGAAGAATCAAACTCCAGTAATTCTCAAGTTTGAGACAGAGGACACGTATATCTACACAATCTGTAGCCATGTTTGAGATTTCCTTCAGTTAGGGACAAGAGCACAAACCTGTAAGAAGCTAAGAGCTGCTTAAACTCCTCTTCCAGCTTTGACTGTGCTTTAGCAAGCAAGCCATTTGCATGGTTCAGGACTCCATCACTACTTTTGAAGGTCTTATTGCTGCTAAAATAACGAATACTTTTTCTGAGTTGAGCTATTGCATCTAGATAACTTTCCAGGTCCTCGTGTGGACCCTTGAGAATTTTTGTCTCTGCCTAGAAATGAACGAAGAGCACCATCAGAAATGATTTCAGGGGGAAGTATGAAATCACAAGTTAGATCCACAACCAAAAATGGATAGATTTCCAAGATAAACCATGCAGTTGAAGCTATGCATTTCCTAGTATGTAAGAGAATCCTACATTGAAACTTGCACAAACCTTTCATATATAAATCCTAGGTATTGTTGGGGTTATATTCACGACATATAAATTCAAATCAAGGAACTTAGAAAATCAAGGTAACAGGGTTTTTCTAAGGATTGAACACAGGAAACAAGGAGCACCTACCAATAAGAAGCATCATGGTCTAAGCAAAGGACCAATCTCCCACTCTCTTACCAGCAATAACTGAGAACTCCGTTTCTTTCAAACTATTACTTTATCATGCAGAGTGAAGAAGATGACATGAAAGAACACATAAATCTCATAATCTGAAGCTGGCAGCCCGCATTCAAAGGTTTTTTGTTTAAAGGAACAGTAGAGTATGAAAGTTGATCTACTAAGAGATATTGCTAAACAAAAATCAATGATTCAAATCAAGTCGTTTAAGTCAAATTTAAGTGGGTCATTACAAGGAACGAACCAAGGCATATACAGCACAATCAAGACCTCTTTTCACAAGCTAAACGAAATGTCTAAGTTAATGGAATTATGAATACCAAAAAAACTTACTAAACTTATATAGAACAACCAGATATTCAAATCCAAATCTAAGATCCACACAATTGAACATCATGAACCAAGGTTTTCAAGGGTTGAAATTAAGTCCACTAATCCTCATTTTTGGAAGCCATAGCAAGGATTGAGCAAAGGTTTGATCCAGCACAATCTAGGTCCTCTTTTCACAAGCTTATCCTACTGATATGCAATCTTAATCTGGGCAATAAGACTGAACACCTACTAGTTTATACATAGCAACTCAAATACTAAAATCTAAGCCCTGATTCTCCAAGATTATATGAAATTCCTCAAGATATCAACTTCACTTAGCAAGATGAGCAACATGGATGTATAAAACAAACCTGGCGAAGAAGATCAAATTGAGCCAATATACCCTCAGCAGACTTGAGGGTCCGATCGATATTCTCATGAGCTTTCCTTATGGAATGAGTGCGAATCTAAGGATCCAACAAAAAAAAACAAACAGAACAGTCAAAACCCCAAGCGAAATCCGACGAAACAAAGAAACCCCAGATCTGCAAAAGGATCGGAGCTCGGAAAGACCTGAGTGGGACGCATGGCGGTTTCTAGAGCAGAGAGGCGGCTGTCGAAGGAGCCCAGGATGGAGACGACGTTGTCGGTGATGGTTTGGCTCCTCTGAAGAGATTCTCTCATCATCAAAGCTCTTTCACTGAGCAAATCCATTCTGCTTTCGACCCCCATTGCCATCCGAGAAAGAAAAAAACAACAACGAGGAGAGCAGATTTGGGATTATATCCGAGAAGACGAAGAAGGGAAAGAGAGGTTTAAATGGACTTAATGGTCAGAATGCTTGCCTATAATTGTAAAGGAACTTGCTAGTTTTTTACCGGTTGATCATGCATGGAAAGAGAGAAGACGAAGAAGGACTTCGTCAGGTGGTGGTGCTGGTGGTGTGGTGCTTCACCGCTTTTGCCAGCCTAGCGCCCCCCCTTGACCCTTCCAGCGACTCGGTGTTGCGTTGCGTTGCGTGTTTCCTTTCTTTTCTTTTCTTTTCCTTTTTTTTTTTAAAAAAATATCAGCGAAAATCGTGGTTTTTATCTCAGTATTCACTATTCAATATGTGTAAGTATTCACATCACAACGCATATAATATGTATACGTGTTAAAAAAAAAAATTGAATCCAATAAACTATAGTTATATGTAAATTGAATTTTATATGAAAATTAAAACCTACAATTGTTAAAACATATAACGTCGAATTATATTTTTGAAAAATAATTCTTTTTAGTAAACATTTAAATATAAATCATTTGAATAGAAATCGAATCCAAACTAATTTTATATCAAACAAATAGATATATTTTTTTTTATAAATTTAAAAGATTCAAAATCATAATTCTCAGTGGATATATATTTTGGTTTTAGATAGTTTTTTTATTTATTTTAGATTAAAATTCTGATTTAGCTCATTTGTTTAACCATTACGGATGAAGTGTCTCATCGTTGACTTTTCAAACGAGCGAGATACACGTTCCTAATAATTACAAGACTTAAGAAAAACGTTTTTGAATATTGTTTTTTGCTTAGGATATTAGAAAACAAAAACAACACTATGAACTTCGAATAAAACCCCCAAACTATACAAAATTGTACAATTTGGTCTCCAAATCTTATTTAAAAAAATAAAAGAAATTCGTAAAAGAATCCCAAACTTAGCGTAAGAGAATTTTGGAATCCTTAATTCCTTCATAATTCTCCATATTTTTTAATAAAAATTTAAATAATTTTGTAACCAAAGATTTCTTAAAACGTTGAAATGTTGATTTTTTACGTCAAATAATTGTTTACGATTATTCAATTTTCATTATTTCTAAATTCTGATTTTAAAAAATCCATCTATATCTTTCAACACTTTCGGTTCCAGATGAAATGTGAGAACGAAAATAGAGATATTTTATGGAAAATTATTCATAACATACTATGCCTAAAAATTTTGTGTATCTTGGGCTCTGCTGTGCTTATTTAAGATATTTGGGGCATTTTAGGTATTCTTAGGAATAAAAGGGCTATTTAAAAATACTCTTAAAAGTTTGGACTTTTTTGTAATTTACCTTTTTAGCTTTTGATTTGGGCACCAAATAAATTAATAAAACGTTTCTAATCTGACAAAATATTAATTATTTAATGTCTCCTGTCTTACATCCCCTTCAGCGATGCGTCTCCTTTCTTTCGAATTCTCCGCCTCTTCATTTCCTTCGATTTGAGAATTTTGCAGTTTCTAATCTCCGGAGACGAAGCGATTAGGGTTTGGGATCTCAACTGACGGCGGATATGGCGGAGAAGAAACAGTGGGTTGTGATGGTGACGGCGCAGACGCCGACTAACATCGCCGTGATCAAGTACTGGGGTAAGAGAGATGAGGCTCGTATCCTACCCATCAACGATAGCATTAGCGTCACGCTTGATCCCGATCATCTCTGCACCGTCACCACCGTCGCCGTTAGCCCCGCTTTTGATCACGATCAAATGTGGCTCAATGGCAAGGTACTTCTTCAGAGTTTCCTATGATCCATTTTTGTTGAGCTCTGATCTTTGAATCTGTACCCCTAGGTGTGCTTCTATGGTTTTATTGGGTAGAATTGAACGATCTTATAATGCTGTTCATAAATGGAGGAACTCATGATGTATACTTGGGAAGGATTGGCGAAAATGGTTCAATGTCGTTTGCTTCATTCTTTATCTCAACACTTCAAAGATGCCAACTTGAAATACTTAATAGCTAGTTTCGGTTGCGTAGGGTTCTTTTGGCTAATCTACAACTGGGCGTCTGTGTTTAAAAGGATGATTCCAAGTGGTTTGGTTCATGGGTTTTCTTTTTATCTTTTCCCCCATGGTTAGTATAGGAAATCTCCCTTTCCGGAAGTAGGTACCAGAATTGTTTACGGGAAATTCGAAATCGTGCTGGTGATGTCGAAGACAAAGAAAAGGGTATCAAGATTGAAAAGAAAGATTGGGAGAAGTTGCATCTACACATTGCTTCTTATAACAACTTCCCTACTGCTGCTGGCTTAGCATCTTCAGCTGCTGGATTTGCCTGTCTAGGTATTTCTCTTACTCTGTTTTGTTGGGTCGTAGCTTAACATGGAGGCATCAGAACTATATTTAGGACTCTTTTAATTACCAAGGAATATTGGAGGAACCTCATGATATATTCACTCTGTAGATACACTGATACAGAGGTTTTTGGCTGTCTAACATGGGGACTGCATGACAGTCTCTGGTTTGTTCTTGTCTAGCGTAGTTTCTCTACTCTGTAGTTCAATGCACTGTTCTTTGTTAAAATGAAGTCCTACATCCAAGGCAACATTGGCAAAAGAAAAGAAAATGAATAACGGAGGGAATATAGTACATTGCCTTTCGTAGGCAAATGGAACACTGTTCTCTTTATCTTTTTCTCTCTCTCTCTGGCTTTTTCGTCCTATCTTAATATTTAGGTTATTGGTTTTGTTACTTTTAGGTGACATTGCCCCTTATGCTTGCCTATAATTGTAAAGGAACTTGCTAGTTTTTTACCGGTTGATCATGCATTTTTAAAATAACTAAACACAGTATATGTCAACTGCTCTATCTTTTTTCCAGTGTTTGCTCTTTCAAAGTTGATGAATGTAAATGAAGATCCAAGCCAACTTTCTGCTATAGCCAGGTAAGGCTTATGCTACTTGTTTTCCTTATAGTTTCATCTTATCGTGTTATTTAGTATTTTTCCCGTTTCCATATTATGTGCTGCTGTTTGATACATTTTCTGTTCAATATGATTATTTTTTATGCATCAGTTGTATTCTGAAAGTCCCGTGTGTTGTTCTGAACATTGATGCTCGAGTATGTCTGGTTGTGGGTTCTACATTAAATTAGGTGGCACTTGCATATGGTAATTTTTCATTTCTCCATGTAGGCAAGGTTCAGGAAGTGCCTGCCGCAGTTTATTTGGTGGATTTGTCAAGTGGACTATGGGAAACAAAGAAGATGGAACTGACAGCTTGGCGGTTCAACTGACAGATGAGAAGCACTGGAATGATCTTGTTATCATCATTGCTGTGGTATGCATCTTGCAAATCTTTAATACAATTGACTATTAGTTTTTATATCTGAATTAATCTTGTTATCCAATCTCTTGTTCATGCCATCATGCTCTTTTAGTTCTCTTTAACACTTCCCTTTGTGCTACGATTTGAATGAACAACGTGTCTGGATAAGTATCCTCTGTGACTCAGTTTGACTTGCTATAATAGCAGAGGCTGCGCCACCCTATGCACCCTCTTGTGTCATAACCATGGCGAAGACAGGCTAGAAGCACCGCAAATTTTACAATTTGAAGTATTTGATGTTATTCTGTTCTGAATCATTCCCATCACAATTTTATCTGCATCTATTTTCCTTGTAACTCTTTTTGCTTGTGTTAAACCAGGTGAGTTCACGGCAGAAGGAAACAAGCAGCACTTCAGGAATGCGTGAGAGTGTTGAGACAAGTTTGCTCTTACAGCATAGAGCAAGGGTACGTTTTGGTCTTGATGTTTATTGATAAGACTGTAATTCCTATAGGCAACACTTATTGATTTCAGGGAGCATGTATTGAATCTGAAACCGTGTTGTAACTAAGGTTCAATGTTTTGTTCTTCATTTCTGAGTTTGGGTGGGCAAGAGGAAGCCCACTGAAAAATATCAAAGGATCTTTAAAGAATAAGACCCTTTGTCTTGTTGCTCTGTTTTGTTGATATTTCAGGATGTTGTGCCTCAACGTGTTTTGCAAATGGAAGAAGCCATAAAAAATCGTGATTTTGCATCTTTTGCACAATTGACATGCGCTGACAGTAATCAGTTTCACGCTGTTTGCTTAGATACATCTCCTCCCATATTTTACATGAATGACACTTCCCACAGGTAACTCTTTTCTTTGCAGTTGCTGGTTGTATTTATAGTTAGCTCTCAGAGTCTTGATATTGAAGAGCTGTTAACTGTTTTCCAGGTTAATTAGCTTAATCGAAAAGTGGAATCGTTCTGAGGGGAGCCCTCAGGTATGGATGTTTAGTTTGCAAGCCTGTACTGCCTTATAATTTTTAGTACGTTTCACCTGACATGCGGGTCAATCTCATCAGCGGACTATGGATTTCAATTTTTGAATTGGATTTGGGTATTCCACCTAGAAAGTGAGACTGATCTACCTCTTATCTTGACTCTGCTGCGAAATTGGCTGATGGGTTCTTATTATAAACGGGACAGGTTGCTTACACTTTTGATGCGGGGCCAAATGCTGTCATGATTGCACCCAATAGAAAGGTGGCAGTTCAATTGCTTCAGAAGCTGCTCTTCTGCTTCCCCCCAAAGCCTGACACTGATATGAATAGGTGAGACAAAACTCTATGATCGCTTACCTTAGGTTCCTGAGTTAACTTGAGCGTGGAAAAAAACTAGAAAACAGTAATTATGTTTTGGAAGAAGAGTTGTCTTTGCCGTCTGACAAATAAATGTTGCCATTTCCTTTCTTTCTCTCTCTCAGTTACGTCTTAGGTGATAAATCGATTCTCCAAGAGGCTGGATTTGAAGGAGCAAATGGTGTGGAAGGTCTGCCTCATCCACCAGAAATGAAAGAAGGGGAAGTGAGCTATTTTATCTGCACCAGACCTGGAAGAGGTCCTATTGTGCTTCACGATCAAACCCACGCGCTTCTTGATCCCGAAACCGGCCTGCCCAAGTAATCAGTTCTCCTCGTCACTTCCGTTTGTGCAGCAATCCTTTTGTGTTGCTTACTGCATTTCCGAGATTCTCCATTCAATTTGTCTTGGAATGTTTGCTGCAAATAGTCATATCATTGTTCTCTAGTGCATTGTACTTCAATTGGATTCCTTGTTGCTGGCATCTTCCTCCCAATAAGTGGTGATGACTTGTGCTCCTTGGCATTGTTTCTTTAGATGCAATCTGAAGTGTTTCAGTTTCAGACTCTTTGAGGTATTAGGGTTCTTGTTGGGTTCAAGGAAAGGTGGGTTCAATTCCATTTTGGTTTTCCTCCTCTTCATTTGATTTTTTTTCCTCCTCGGTCTATCCAACAATGGCTGCTGTGGTTTCTCTACATGAATTACAATTGGATCTGCATAAAATATCTCCACTGTCAGATGCCCTTTTCATAGTGGAGTTGGTCCATTGTTCTATTGCTTTGGTGCATTGGAGAAAAGATTTTATTACTGTTGATTTTAAATGACCACCCGTAGTTTCAAATTCTAGAAAGTTTGCTGATGAGATTAGGAAAAAAAATGCAAAATTTATATGAGTATAAAGATTAGTTTATAAATTTATAAGAGTACCGATTTTTCTCACTGATAATTTTGAAAGGAGTTTGCAATTATGGAAAATTTCATATGAATACAATCATTTCGTTTTTGTAAAAAAATATAACATATGTTCGAAATAAGAAAATATTTAAAAAAAAAATGTTGCGTTTCGTTCTAAAAATGCGATTAATTTCCTTATAATTTTTTTTTTTTGTATCGAAACAATTAGGTTGTTAATTCACTTTTTTTTTTTTTTAACAGATTGGAAATCCATTCGTGATTGTTTGAGAAAAATAATAAGAAGATTGAATTTAAAGATTAAGAAATTTGGATATATAAAGCCTTCGTCAACGGAACATTTCCAACTCATATATGTATATATAGATAAGGCTTACACAGAGATATATGACGAGCTAACAATCATCCATGCAACCTTAATATAATAGTTTTCTTGTCTGTTGGATCCCATTCCCTTGCCCTTCTCCTTTCACCTTAGATCTCTCCGAGGATTTTCCTTCGCATCTATCCATTTACCAATAAATAAATAAATATCGACAATCTCCTAAAAAATTATTCAAGTACTGAATAAAACGAAATTGATGATACATATATGGATGGATCTCCAATAGTAGAATAAGGGCACGTGTGTTTAGCTCCACAAAGATTAACCTTAATTATTTAAACTGATGTTTATAAATTTAATGAGAGTTCATTTATTATTGAATTTACATGTGAGCCTCAATAAATCTAAATTACTAATATCTTGCATCTTTTAAGTCGTATTAATATCAGATCCGTCTTCCATATAAGAGAAATGAAAATCAAGATTAGCTCCTTACATGGGCAAGGATATCGAGATTTGCACGAAGGTTGATGTACTCCATCTTCACTTTCTCTAAAAATGTCAAACATCTGCAAAAATTCACATAACAGATATCATAAACGGTCGAATATGAAAAAAGACAGATATATTTACAAATAATATATGCTATTGGGCAATTGCATATTGCACCTTTCTGCATCCGTTTCTTTGATGGCTTGTAGTAATTCACGACAAGCTGCTTCCACCTTGATACCTCCAATACTTACATATGCAACAAAACAAAGAAATATTAATCCATGTTAAAACGATCCTAAATCGTTCATATATATATATATCATTTGAGTTGATCATGTAATCATATAGAACATTATCATATCTTGAAAATTATCACCTCAAGTATTGCTAGTCTTGAGTATATATATATGTATCAAACTTTATGATCATATATAGAGAGATGACATTCCGATGAAAGAAACATTCGATACGTACGTTATATCTTTTAATTTTCACGGTTTATTTTATCTGTACGTGCATATAAAGTAATTCTCAAAATACTTCCATCAACGCGCCAAATTTTCGCGTGTACATTTTAAATCACTTTCGAACGTTATTGTTTTTCTAAATTAACATCTTGCATACAAACTAATTTATCCGCGCGCAAATTTGGCGCGTAATCTTTTCAAATATTTTTTTCTTTCGGTGTACATGAATCGATTCGTTGGATGATATGATGAACAACAAACCATACATCTATAAGTGACTATGATCGTTATAACTTATATCCAACCTCAAATATATATATATATATATATATATATATATATATATAAAATAC
>NW_010966881.1:5424402-5428824 GCF_000463585.1 Tarenaya hassleriana | reverse complement strand
TATATATATATATATATATATATATATATATATAATCCATTCCCTCAAAAGATTATGTATACAATTCATAGCAAATATAATAGATGGCACAACCATTGGATTTAGTCCTATTTCGAATATAGAGGAGCCGTAATATGAGATGGAAGGGAGAAGGGTACCTAGCGTTCGAGCCAGTGATGCGGTGGACAGTGATCCTCATGCTATGAAAATCCGGAGTCCCTCCATTGCTGATTTCCACAAGCATTTGTTAGAGAAATCGATGGAAAAAAACAAAAGAAAAATTAGGAGAATTTTTTTTTAAAAAAAGAAAAAAAAAATATATATATATATATATATATGTATATTACAGGTTTTGCACCAACTCTTCGATGGATTGGTCGACACTTTGGTAGAACATAGAGAGAACATCGAGAAAATAACGAGGGTTTCCAATATCTTTCTGGATTATGAGCAGAATATCGAATTGATCATCGAGGAAACCCTGCCGATAATGCAACAAGAATATATATATATATATAAAAAAACATCAGAAGGATATATATATGTATGTATGTGTGTATGTATATGTATATAATGTTTCTGTCGATTTTGTCTGAATTGCAAGTACCTGATTTTTCAGTCTCTGTAAGAAGCTGTCGAATTCATCTCTTGGGTCCATCTTCGTCTTCTTCTCCTTCAGAAACAATGGCGTGAGAGTGTTTAAGTAAAGAAATAAAAATAGCTGTTTTATTAATATAAAAAAAAATAGGGAAAAAAGGGTTACATATTTTTTTTAATAAAACACATTTGGTAAAAACAACAAAAACCATTAAAAAAATAAATACATCTCATACTCTTTTTTTTTTTACTTCAACGTAGAGCTTCACATCAGAAAAATATTAAAGGGAGTTGGTAATTACAATCGTACTTATTTTTCTTATAAATTGTACATAGAGTTTAAATGGACTTAATGGTCAGAGTTAGATTTATTTAATTTAAATTATACATTTATTCAATCATTATCTATCATCAAATATTATTACCATCTATAAAGCTTTTGAAAATTTATGGTTTCACAAAAGGAAAAAAAAAACTAAATTCAAAAGGTAAGATTCCGGAAAAAGAAAAGGTAAATACAACGCAATCCGAACATTTTTGAAATTAAAAAAAAAATTAGAGGGTGTCGAAACGAGAAATGAGTTTCTTATTAGAGTAAATTAAAATTTCGTCTCCGACTATGCATTCAATTGAAAAGGCACACATGGAAAGCGCGACAACGCAGCCAATTCAAACGTTACGTTAGAAGAAGGAATCCAACGCCCTCACACGTATTCGCGTGGTTTTTTACGAATCGAAATCCTACCAAGGTGCATTGAATGTGGTTAGTTTTTTCAAAAAAAAAAAATTATTTTATTATTATTATTATTTGTTTTGTTAATTTTACCATTTACATGAGGTTTTGTTGGTATTTCCGTTTTGATAGTAATGCTAAACCAAATTAAACAATATACGGCTGTAATGAAATCGGATAAGATTAAAAATTCAATTGAATATATTTTTTTCTAAATCAAATTAATTAAATAAAAATAATATTTGAAAAGTTCAGAGAAAAACGATGTAAAAAAATTGAATAGCTAGGTACGGTTTAAATGTTATATGCAGATATGGAATATGAAATTGACACCGCTATCCTGAATAACAAATAAAAAAAAATTGAACCCGTCATGTCCTTTTCCCAACAAAAAAAAAGGAATGCACTTGTATTTTTTTTTTACCTAATGCACTTGTAATTTGACTATGCGACAATGGTAAAAGCATTTTAATTACAGAACGTGAAAATTAACATCCATTATTGTAATTCAAATTTTAATTTACTCCAAACCAATATCCAAACTAATTTCGAGATCCAAAATTAACCATATGTTTTGGATTATATTTTCTTGCCTCAAATTTGAGGTTCAAACTAGAGATAAGATATATTTTTGCTTTCCGTTTCACCTTTTGAACTATCCAAATTTGGGTAAATTAAGATTAGTGACAATGCATTTACTACACCCAGTCAAATAAATTGCATTTACCTCTCAAAAAAATATTCGTTTAAAACATATATAATCACTTATCGAAGCGAGTTTACCACTCAGTCACCCAACAAAAGCACAAACCCTAGCCTCCTTGTAAACCTTTCCCGGTCGACAATAGTACCCTTTGTTGGGAGCACAGTGCAAATCATCCGAGCAAATGCACAACCCTTCTAACGCGCATCCTTCCTCCACGATCGTCGCATTTCCCTCCAGCCCTAGAATCTGGTCGGTCCATTTGCTCGAGAACAGCCCCAACGGATCGTATCTCTCCTTCACCTTCAGGAACTCACTCGCCTTCCCGTACTTGTCGATCACGCCGTCGAAAGCGATGTTCCTGTTTTTCCCCCAGTGCGGTAATCCGTTGTACTTGAACAACGCGATTTGTTCGATCTCTTCAACAAAATCTTCGTAAAGACGTGGCGTAAGGGGATCTTTACTTCTGTAGTAAGTTAGATCAAAGTCTATGGCGTCGGCCTCTTTGCCCAGGTAGGCCGGCGAGGCCGCGACGTAACGCATGAGGACCCCGTAGTACAGCTCGAGGCCGCAGAGAGACTTGGGTTCGATCCGGACAAGAGCTTTGATGTCGTCGATGAAATCTGTGATGCGTACGAGAGGTACACTTATGGCGGTTTGGTGGAAAAACTCGCCTTTGATACGAGAGTCCCACGGACATGCCGTGATAAGCCCATCTTCTAGGCTATCCAGACAAGTTCCCGATGACATGAGATGATTCTGCTGTCCGATCACCGGATAGCCCTTAAATGTAATGCCTGCAGTACGTAGGTATATTACTGAACCGAAATTCATTCAACACGGTTCGCCGGTTCGGTTTTGGATGAACCAAATTGAATCTTAAACCTAATTTAGAACATGGGTTATTAATTGGTTAAGTTGGGTTTTATATATGGGCTGAGTCAACCTATAAAATTTTTAACTTATATAACAAATTAATAGTTTGGGTTAATGCAATCAATAAATTTTTATAACTCAAATTGGTTGACTTTATAAAAAACTTTATGTTTTTTATTTATCTTTTGTCTATTAAAAAAATAAATTAAAAATAGAGAAAAGTTAGAAAACAAAACTCTAAACGTGGTGTTTCTCAAAATTATACCGTTGCCCAACATAAAATTAGATAAATTATTTTCTGTATGATACTCGATCGTATAATTTTATTATAGTATTTCAAAAAAAAAAACTTGAAATCATCTAATAATATGTTGATCAATTAAATAATACGCAATTAAAAATAGATCGCTTAGGACTAAAGTACCGTTGCTTTTCAAACCATAAGCGGTAGCAAACAACGTAGAAGACAATGCCTTGGCTCCTCTGCACTTCCCATCTACATCTCTAAGCGATTCTTGTGTTTCCTCTGTTCGTTAAATTCAATAAAACAAATAAAATATAACATATATTTATTAATACAAAACTACTTTATTATGAACAATAAAAAAATAAGGAATATGATGATTTTATGTACGTACCAATAGAGCGGGCAACTGCCAAGGTTGCACTAAACTGTGAACGGAATAGTACGGAATCGTACAGACCATTACCGGACACGGCGGTTGGAACTCGGTCGTCGATTCGATAGACCACTTTGCCGTGGCTCGGGTACCACACGAAGTCCGCAAACTCATGCTTATGCCCGAATTCGGTTGCTTCGTCCCCTAGATTCCAGTCGTCTCTCATCTCGTACGTTATAGATCTCTTGAACATCGGTTGCAATTTAAATGTAACCTAACCGAATATATAAAAGATACGATGATCGTCAAGTCTATGACATGATATGATATGGATATTTTGGAATCATTACATTAGAATTATTTTTGAATATTATTTATAAGAAAAACCGTGCATTACATTAGAATCATTTTTTACCTGAGAGATAACGCCAAGAACACCAAGAGAAACCTTCGCCGCGTTAAACTCGTCCTCCGTGCTCTCGTTAAGAACCCTAACGTTCACGAACCCTTCTTCCGCCGTACCAGGGCTCACCATCCGAATCTCGGTCACGTGGTCATGGACCGCACTTCCTCTGCCCCACAGCGAGCTCCCGTGTGCACCGGTACCCATCATTCCACCGACCGTAACGCCCCACCAGTACGGACCGTACGGCAAAGCCATTCGGACAGCCGCAGCTTCATCTATCAACTGTCTCAGCGTTACGCCGCTCTCTACCGTCAGCGTTAGCGATGACACGTCGCTTGAAACCGTACGGTTCAGAAACTTGGTGCTTATGAGAAGACCGTTGCTAGCGTCGTCGTCAGTACAAGCGAGTTTAGGGATGCTGTGGGAGAAGCGCGTGACCACACGCATCTTCCGCCGGGCTTTGGTGGCGGCTGGAAAAAAACTAGAA
>NW_010966881.1:5422585-5424273 GCF_000463585.1 Tarenaya hassleriana | reverse complement strand
GCTCCGACTCGGTGGTGGGGTATGCCACGCCAGCGGCTCGACAGGTGGAACGGTCGGGAAAGGCTCCGTACGAGTTGGTGACCGTACAGTTTGTGTTTCCCGAGACGCATTTGATGGGATCCTCGGGAGGAGTTGAAACCGCCATGGAAGAGAGGAAGAGGACGACGATGCATTGAAAAGTAAAAGGGTTGTGGAAAAACGCACCAGTTTGGCAATAACAATGTGGAGATACGAAAACCATGGTACTGTTATTTATGGATTATGACTTCACTATATCCTGTAAGCATGCATATATATATATATATATGTATATATAAAGTGTATACGTCTCTAAAATATATACATTCCATTATTATATTGTCTTACATTTATCTTGTCACATTTAAGATACAATCGGTACCCGATGGTTGGTTGCGAATGTTGCCATAAAAAGATATTGAAAATAAATAGACCTGCAGCATTTAACTAGTCATCTGTTGGTTGATTGGCATCTGTTGTAATCACACTGTTTAACTAGATTTTTTTTTGGCAACCATGGTGTCAAACTTCGGCCCAACTATATCCAATCGTCTTGCAGCAACTAATTGCATCTCATCTAACCTCGTATGGATTCGAACCGACCACTATCTACACCTAACGATCTGATTCGGTCACCAGGAACGCCTACACCCTCGTCCACCATGGGGCGGGTTTAGCTAGAGCAGGTGTATAATTGTGTAAGTCCATAACATGAATTGTTACCATCGGAGACATTCGAAGGTGGCAGAGCGTGCTTAATTTAACCACGTGGGTTTGTTAGGGAGCAATTAATAGAGGCCGTAAAATCGTGGTCCCTTTTTATATTGCACGGACAATGTAATTTATTTCATAGAAACATGAGCTCCCGTGAGTCCGTTGGGCAAGCGGATCTCAGAGGGCATAATTGTCTTTTAGTCATTCGTTAGGTCCGATTGAATTCTATAAATAGGAGTCTCTCGCTCAGGTAGAGGGTTGCTCTGTTTTTTATTTTTATTTTTATAATATTTGGACAAATCAACTCATTTTATGACGCAATTATTGATTACACAAAAAGTACATTACTGAGCATAAGATACGAGATAAAATTTAAATGTTCCAATGCCTTGAATAAACTGTCATATGCTTATTCTTCTTCTCTCTCTTTTTTTTTTTAAAAAATCTGGTCCCTTCAAATTGACGTAAGCTAAAAAATTCGTTCTGGATCGTATTCTTTTTTCTTCGTTATGACGGTGTTAAAAGCGATATAGTTCCTGTTTATTTATGGACTGTCACACATTTTATCTATCAAAAAAATTAGTTCAAAAGATGATGTAAATGACCGAGATTCTTAATGTTTTTACGAAAATTGCCATTTGCGAAAATAAAAGATGATAAAAATTGAGGATTTATGAAAATTAGCATACAGGCAAAAAAGCACAGGCAGACAGAACACAAGAACCAAAAAGACTTTATACTCGGAGAGCAGAAAAATCCACAGAGACATTAAAAAGAGAGAGAGAGAGAGACCTCCTTCCTCACATTCACGGGAGAAAAATCAAGACACGAAACATAACACAGGAGACATGGAGATGATGATGTTGCTGTTGTGGATGAAAAGGTGGTGACAAGTGTCGTCACCTGAGCCTCAAACCAAGATTCTTCCCAATACCCCCCCCCCCCCACACACCCCC
>NW_010966881.1:5406561-5422370 GCF_000463585.1 Tarenaya hassleriana | reverse complement strand
CCCCCCCCCCCCCCCAATCCTCTCTCCTTCTTCTTCCTCTTCCTCTCTCCTCACTGTTTCCATCACTTCTCTCTCTCTCTCTCTCTGCGGCAATGGCGATGGCAGAGCTCTCGTCCTCCAAAACGATGTCGTCGTTGTCTTCTTCTTATTATTCTTCTCAGCTTCGTCTCTTAGCGAAACGGCGTAGCATCTCGAATCGCTGTCTCGGGGTTCTTTCTCCCCTTCACCGAACTCGAAACGCCGCTATTTCTTGCTCTGTTTCTCAAAAGTAAGCTTGCTTTATCTCTCTCTCTCATGTCTTTGATCTCTATGCTCTGTTTCTCAGATTCTGTGTCCGGTTCTTTTCGATATCGTTGTTCAGACTGTCGTTTTCATGCGTGTAATTGATCGCCCAATCGATTATGTCGTTCTGATTTCATTTGCAAAACTGTCTGAATAAGTGACGACGCCAAAATACAGCTGTTTGGTCCGACGGTTCTCTTGCTCTGTTTCTCGAATTCAAGTTGCTTACTGTCACATTATATACGTATTGAATCTATATTTTACAATTTTGATTCACCATCTCTCGCGTATCAGTGTGTTTTTAATGAGTTATCATTAAGGGTTTCGTTCGTGTGATCAATTTTCTAATCGACTGGTTCCACGAATATGGAATGGATTGCAGCCAAGCCCCTGTCGCTGTTCAGGAAGGAGAGCCTAAAATCAAGAACGACTGCTACGGCGTGTTCTGTCTCACTTATGATCTCAAAGCTGTAAGTGACGATCTTGTCCGGTTTGGTCGCGAATAGATGTTCTTCTGTTTGCTACATTTTATGATTTCTCTTTGTTAGGTTATGTATTTTCTCTCTGAAAGATTAAAGAAACCAAGATCCCTCCGATATTCACCGGAAAACCCTGAATCTTATCGTAATCGAAAGGGCCCATAACGTTGGAAATTCCGAGTAGGTAGGATCGAATACGAATGTTTTCAAGGTATATCTAATGCCATAAAACCAATGATAACACGCACATGTTTCGCTTTATCCACTTGGTTGTGAGCTTAACACGAACCTGCGAGTACGAGGATGGCATTAGAATTACGAGAGGTTATAAGAGGGGATGCTATATCGGGCATCGAGTTGCTTGCGTTTCCTTAATGTTTATCAAGATAAATGTCGATATGATATGTTTTTCAGGAAGAAGAGACGAGATCCTGGAAGAAATTAATCAATATCGCGGTTTCAGGTGCTGCAGGAATGATATCGAACCATCTACTCTTCAAAGTAAGTAACTCATAAGATATTTTTTCCCCTCATGAAATGCAACATTGGACCGTTATAAAGCTCGCTGCTGCGACTGAGAGTTACAATTTCAGGCGATTATATCGGAATTTACTAATACTTTATGAACCATGGTTGAGTCTTAGTCATAATCAAAGTACTACTTTTCGTATCATGTTTTGAATGCTGAATTACTTTTATCGGAGTTTTTCGGGATTTTTTCTGCGGCAGCTCGCTTCCGGTGAGGTGTTTGGCCCAGATCAACCCGTGGCTCTGAAACTGCTAGGATCGGAAAGATCGTTACAAGCTCTTGAAGGTACATTATTTTTTTCAGATTTTTCTACGTGATGAAACAAACATATCTTGAATAGTATACAGATCCATCAAAAAATCTGATATTTTTATTTGAATTCATGTATTTACCAGCAAATTCTCGTCTATTGTAACTCGTCGGAAATGCCCAATTATGGTGTAGGGGTTGCGATGGAGCTTGAAGATTCATTGTTCCCATTGTTGAGAGAAGTTAGCATAGGAACAGATCCATATGAAGTTTTCCAAGACGTTGAGTGGGCTCTTCTGATCGGGGCTAAACCTCGAGGGCCGGGAATGGAACGAGCCGGCTTGTTGGACATAAACGGAAAGATATATGCCGAACAGGTTCTTGCTAAAAAAAAGAAACTTGTACATAAAAATTACTTTACTCGATAATCTTTAATCAAATCTCATGCGGATCTTGAATCTTTAATACGTTTTTGTAATGTCACAGGGCAGAGCTCTTAACGCGGTCGCCTCTCATAACGTCAAGGTTATGGTGGTGGGAAATCCTTGCAACACAAAGTAAGGGACATTTGTTCATCGTGTTTAGTTTAGTTTAGTTTTTAACACTTGCTGATTTGATGTTTGTTATGTCTCGTTTCAATTCAGTGCGTTGATCTGTCTAAAAAATGCTCCGAACATACCCGCGAAGAATTTTCATGCCTTGACGAGGTTGGACGAAAACCGAGCAAAATGCCAGGTGCAGATCTTTCCTAATATGCTTCTCATATCGATACCAAGTCCACTAACTGACATTTTCTTCCGGGTCCGGCAGCTTGCCCTTAAAGCCGGTGTCTTCTACGACAAAGTGTCCAATATGACCATATGGGGAAATCACTCGACAACTCAGGTTTGTCATGTTTTGGCGTTTCTAGTGATTTGTTCTTACCGTTAATCCCGAGTTGTTTCTCTGATTCGCGAAATAAACCAGGTTCCGGACTTCTTAAATGCCAGAATTAACGGGTCGCCGGTCAAGGAGGTTATCAGAGACCACAAGTGGTTAGAAGAAGAATTCACTAATATCGTGCAAAAGGTGAATAATGTCTGAACTTACATTTCTTGACGGTATTTTGTAAATACGTAATTATCTGACTTAAATATGTTATAACTATTTCTTTATTGTTATTATTCTTTTTCTGGACTTACATTTCTTGACCGATATCGCAGAGAGGTGGTGCGTTGATACAGAAATGGGGCCGATCTTCAGCAGCCTCAACCGCTGTTTCTATCGCAGACGCCATAAAGTCCCTGATAACTCCGACTCCCGAGGGTGACTGGTTTTCGTCCGGGGTACGTCTTTGTCTTTTCTTCGTTCGAATCCGTAAAATCTAAATTGTAAATCGCTAGATCAGAGTTTTTTAGTCTTCGAGCTTATTTGCGACCAAGAACATAGTTTGGAGAATAACAATGGCTAAGGATTAGTTCTCGGACATTGAAGTGGTTCTTGGTGTTCTGTAATTTAGGTGTACACAAATGGAAATCCTTATGGCATTGCAGAGGATCTTGTCTTCAGTATGCCATGCAGATCAAAAGTAAGTTTTTTTTTTTTGTAATCCATGTCCTCTTTCCACAAATTCGGGGTTTTCTCCTTTCGTTTGGAATGTGAAAATCTCAATGCCCGGTTTTGGTTATAGGGCGATGGCGATTACGAGCTTGTCAAGGACGTAATATTCGACGACTACCTTCGTAATCGGATTGCCAAGGTAGAGTATTCCTTCATCTTGTTATCATTGAAAGTTTTAGAATGGTTCACATTTTAGCTACTTGTAATTGAAAGTTTGGAATAGTTACACTTTATTCATATCCTATTTTCGGTGGAGAGTCCAACTAATATGGCAAAGTTATGTAGTCGGAAGAGGAACTAGTAGCGGAGAAGAGATGTGTGGCACACCTCACTGGCGACGTAAGTCCCCTACCCGATACAATCGTCTTTTTCCTTTGGAATATATTGAATCTACTGTAGGATGTTCGCTCGGAAAAGAATATATACGTTATACCGATGCCCGACTAAATAGGTCGGGTGACCCCTGTAGAGCTCCATACCTAACCCGTCAAAGGGTGGTATGCTTCTCTACCAAGTGAAGGAAAGAGCCGAAAAAAGAGAGAAATCATAGCGTATACGTGAATTGACACGGAATCCTAATAACATGAGATCTCTTGTTAATTCCGCTTATAAAAGGATAAAGTCTAAAGGATCAACCCAGTTCGTATCTCCATCCAGTAGAGTTGCTGGGGAAGGGAATATACTAGGCCACTTTACCTCTATATTTTTAATGTAGAGAGATAGATTCGAACCCGAGACCACAAGTCCCACGGTAAATGGTTTCACCGCTGAGCCAAGTCGGTCATAAAAGGATAAAGTCTATGCAAAAAAAAAAGAATGAAACTGATATAAGTTTCGGTCTTGGTTCATTACACGTTCAGGGGGTAGCCTATTGCGATCTTGGACCGGTGGACACCATGCTCCCGGGTGAAGTTTGAGGCTTCAGACCACGTTGATGAATATCCGTCATGTAAGAAAATGGAGGAGTTTCTGTGTGTGGTTTTGTTAGCTTTGTACAGAGCAAAGCCAGATATCGCTTTGATCATTCCGAATAAGGGCGTGAACCACATCACTTTGGACGTTTTTATTCACATAATCACTGTCTTATTATTTATGAATAAGGGGTAAACGATTGTTTTCATAATAGACATCATTGTATTGTACCGTGAATATATCATTACACAATCACTGACTACAAGATAATTGTTAATCCTTTGTCTTCCATAAAAAAGGCAACAGATTCTTCAATTGGAACTTCCCCAAGAGCATAGGCATCTAACGCATCATGCATGTTCGACAGGCGTTGGGAATGGATTTCTAAAGAGCAACAGGCAGGAATGATGAGTAACAATGAACAGACAGACAACCTACGAGAAGAGAATATGTGAATAAAGGATTAATACACTAGACAGGAAGTGGCTAACTGAAACAAGCTAAGAGTTCATAACTATGATAGTGTGTGCGCGTGTGTGTAGAGAGAGGGAGACTTACTACTACACGAGCTTCGTCTTCTTCGACATCGTGCTACCCTTTTCTGAGACATCCTGGCTGTCGTCATCAGATGGGTCCTCGACCAAGTCATCAGGAACATCATTCGGGACGTTATGTTTTGTGATGAACTCCTTCAGTATCTTCATGCTCTCCTCTTTCATTGACACCAATTGCTCCACCACAGTACCGCCCTTATTCACATCAACCATGTGAGTCTCCGATCCAAGCCTGAATTTCACGTTAACCAGACCCTTTCGACTTGCTGAATCTTGGGTCTCAATGATCTCCATTTCAAATCAAGCCTCCGAAATCTGCATTCATCCACGAGAAACACACATAACGTTTCAACTCATTTCACATCACAACAAATGGATTGGTCCGAAATTTGTCTTTCTGGGTTTCATGCTTCATCAATTTAGCACCCGAAACTATACGAGATTAGACAATTGGAACATGATCGGAGTTGCTAGATATGGAGCATAGCGATTTCTAAGAACCCAAAAGATAATAGAAGACAAGAGAAGAAAAATTAACAAAAAACGAACAAAACCCAGCAACAAGAATACGTCAACGCTTACCATTACAGGGAATTAGGGTAAACAAAAAGCTACGCTTGAAGGCAAAAATTTTCCCAGGAACCAAACAGGAATGGAAGAAAACAATAGGACAAAATCGAAAAGAAGAACGATAAACAGACCTTGCAATCGTAATCGATGAGAAGCAGCAGAATTGTAAACACCCGTCTTCTCGGCAGTGTAAGAGCACTCGACGGCGGCTCCCTTCAAATTCCCACAGCTTTTCTTTTTCCCCCTTCATTTACGTTTTTTTTTGTTAATATCATATGTTTTTCACAAAAAACTGGTGTTTACTAATTTACCCCTGTTTTGAGCGTGCAGTACCGGTTCGGTTTGCGTGTGTTAAAATTTGAACCGAATTAAACCAAAGTCAGTTCGGTCCGGCCGGTTTGGGTTTGCCTTGTGTGGCGACGCCCGGTTATTTTGGATTTTGACCATTTCTTTTGGGATTTCATATATTAGTAAAATAAATTGGTTTGATTTTCATATGAAATATCAGATCCAACCAATAAAATCACATTAGAAATGTGGAGTTTTCCGAATACCATAAAAATTTAATTTAATTAAACATAGTACCAATATATACCAATTTCGCCGTGAGATTTCATGAGAATAAATTGCAAATTCTAAATTTACAGGTTTGAAATTAATGCAAGCAATATCTTTCGTATTAAGTAATTTTCCGACAGATAGAGTCCATTGCCACTTGAAAACAAATTGAAAAGAATAATCGAAATTCTCATATCATTGGTTCAATCCGCTTATGAAAGTTGACCATACGCCGAAGCTTAATAGTAAATCTAAAAATCAATTTGATTTTTAAAAAAGTTACTAGATAATCATGTTGCAATATTTGTCTCATGTTGCGTGTACAACTCTCTGTACATACGGGTTGAGGGTTGATCTAATTACAATTGAAAGTATAATTATATATACACTATTTTTTTAATATAAATCCAATTTTCATTCAAAAAGAAAAAAAGAGATCGAGAACAAGAGATTTGGTATAACAGATCGATATAACTCACGTGAGACAATGAGACGAGATACTTAGCAATATAAATTGTATAATATTCGATGGACCCGAGAAGTCCTCAACTCAATTGAAAAAGTACAAGCTCTCTCTATTTGAGAGTGTGGATTCAATTATTTCCGAAATCTGAACTTCATTTTGAGTCGGTCAGTTTCGATTGATTTATCTGTTCCGCGTGGTTTATCGACTATTGAACAGGGGTCGGGAGATGTTGTTCGACCTGAAGGATTGTGAGACGGGTTCCACCATTAAAAAAGTTATACTTGGTGGACCCATCGCTTATGCGTGTAATAAAATGAGATTAGAGGTGGATAATAATATATGTATCCGCATTCTTTGAACAACTTTCCATGAATATTAGACCGACCGATAGAAGAGATTCACCGCGAAGTTAGTGTCCACTTGATCAGTTATTAGAAACTGTCAACTAAATAATATGATATTCTGTCGGTTCTGTGAGCGGTGAATGCAATTGGAGTGACAACTGACGGAAAATAATAAGATAATGATACGAAAAAAAAATATACATCTGTCTCTAGTATGCTCTAATGTATATTCGCATTAATGTCCTTCCGATTCTTCGCGTACTTATTTAATAGACCTAGGAATGAAGAGTTTTGCGTAATCATTAATTACAAATCAATAATTGCAATTTGAATTTAAAAAAATTGAAATATACTCTAGTACGCATGTTTATACATTTCTGCATGCGGTGGTCGGGAAACTTGGTGGAACATGTTGTACCCATGTGGTGGACGAGCGTGTCTTCTGGTAAGCCCGTTTTAATTACTTATTGTAACCTAATTGCATGGTGAAGTCGTGAGTCAAATGTTTAATAATCTTTCCTTGGTGCCACTTGGATTCCATGTTACAATTAATACATCGTTAATGAAATCTAATTAATAAACATATAGAAAAAAAAACCCCACTTGGGTTGCATGTTGTAATATATTGTTAATGAAAACTACGTATATATATGAAGGGGACATACCACAAATCAGCAAGAGGAGAATCATGCAATGTTCTTAGTAAAAAAAACATTAGATTTAGATTGTGACGTACGTCGCTTCCAAAATCATAGAAGTTGGAAGATCCACATAACTCTGCAAGCCATACTTAATTCAGGTATGATATTTGTCTATTTCTCGCTGTATTTTTCAGATATTCTATTTTATTTTCCAGACATCCTATTTGTCTGGTTCAATGATGTTTTTACGTAAATTTCATGTAGATTTTCGAATGGTATAAAATTGTTACGCATAATTCAAGTGGTATAAAATTATTACGCATAATTCAAATCATATGGTTGGCTCCCGGTCCCGGAAATAGTTTGGACATTGGTCCAGAAAACCCGGTTACAAAAAAAAAAAAAAAGAACAAAATAACTTACATCTTCTAAACAAAACTCCCGCGTAAGACTTTTTTTTTATCCAAAGAGTAATTTTTTTTAACAAATTCACGCCACAAAAAAAAAAAACACACTACGAAATCTTAATATACGAGTTCCTAAATTGTTATTTTTAATATATATTCGGAGAGTTAAAAGAATTTTCTCACATTTTACCACACGTTAACAAGTGCCATCGCCCACGTGCATAACCAAAACTTTTTTCAAATACTAATAATAATAGGATGAAAAAAAAATGTAGAGCAATAGTTTGGTTTTTGTTAATTTTATATAAATTAGTTTAAATAATTAATACTGATCTTGGTGATATTAGGGGTAATTAAGTGACCCTATCATGCCATCTAATTAAGTCTGCGCACGATAATCAAGAGAACAACTGTGATTTTCTTTAAAGTAACCACATACATCGTTATCTAATTAGAACATCACGTTACTTCACTTTCCGCAATTTTGTTTAAAAAAAAAACTCTTCAAGATTCTTAAAAACTTGCCGACATATATCCCTTGCTTTTATAAAACTTCGAGAAATTTGGTTTGCCAACGCATTTTTTTGTTTTAAAAAAGGCCTTGTGTCCCCTTAGTAAACTTAATTTCAAAATGTTAAATATACTATCAATTATACAATAGAAAACAAAATGAACAATCATGCAAATTTAGGGTAACAACGGATTGCGATGTTTCCCCTAGAATAGAAGTCCGTACGGGGACTTGAAAATGACGTAAAAAATAGAAACGGTTGTGAAGAAATAAATTGGTCCTGATTAGGTATAGCACGCACATGCACGTTCTTCTCATTTTTTTTTTTTATTATATATTGTTTTTGTTTTATTTATATTTTATTCCCGTTTTATTTATTTTTTTATTTTCCTTTCAATTCCTCGAGATGCCAAAGGAAGAGTGCCCCCACATCGAATTATTTGCATCGCTGCCTAGCGACCGGATCTCGTACATGTCCAATGTCTTGACGGGACACGGATTCATGCCGTTCGCCGTCGAACGTACCGAATCTTTTAGGTTGTCTTTTTTTTTTAAAAAAAAAAAAGGCTTTTAGGGTTTTTCTTTTTTCCTTTTAATATTTTCTGCATTTTTTTCATGGTATAACCTGGGAATATCTGCACGGATATTTCGTTCTTTATTTATTTATTTGTTATTCTTTATTACGGGAGGATGGTTAATTACGAGTGAGAACATGCATGTTAGATGGTGATAATATAGAAACACTCAAAAACGTGAAAATTGGTGCTAGAAATTGATAGCGGTTGCAACTGTTTGTTCGTATATGTGCGTTTCACAATGCAAGGCCACGGCCCATCAAATTGGAATGTGAGGAGAAGGAGAGTGCATGAATAGTGTACGACAAAATAGATATCCCACTAAGTCCAAAAATGCATAAATAGCTTCACTTGCAGGGGGGCGAAGGATACCATATACCATTCATTGATTCCCCATCTCATGTGGTGAGGTGAGAATTGGTTCGGCGAAATGTCTCCCCTTCTAAAGCCCTTTGCCTTCCTCTTCGATTCGTCCCTTGCCCTCCTCTCGCCTCTGGTAATCGAGCCATCTCTTCTTCCTGCTCTTTTGAAATTTCTCGTTCTAGAAGTTCTTTGAGCTGATCATACAGTTGTTTTTCACGTGTATATGTCGCATATTAGTTCCACGGATGGAGCTCGAATGCAGGGTCGAGCGAGCTTGAATCCAATGCTGAAATCAGTATCGGATTCATTTGGAATCAGACGAGGAGTTTCGTTATCCTCCCACTGTTCGAGTTTTTGGTGACTCTGTGTTTGGTGTTGTCGCTGGCTGTTTTCATGGAGAGTATATACATGAGCATTGTAGTGATCTTTGTGAAGTTGTTCAACCGAAAACCCGAGAAAGTTTACAAATGGGAGGCGCTAAAGGAGGATGCCGAACTTGGACATTCGAACCACCCGATGGTTCTTGTCCAAATACCAATGTACAACGAAAAAGAGGTATATATATATATATATATTTCATTACATTGTCCGCAATCAAAAGTTATATCGCGGTTTCACGAATATGCATGCATGCAGGTCTTTCAATTATCCATTGGAGCCGCTTGTATGCTTAAATGGCCTTCGGACCGTCTTATCGTTCAAGTTTTGGATGATTCTACGGACCCTACGATTAAGGTATTCGATAATGAGTTCCATTAGGAAGCGTTAAGCCAATTAAGGGATTAACACTTTGGAAAATGATTCTTGACGTTGAATTATAATAGGAGATGGTGAACGTTGAGTGTGGTAAATGGGCAAGCAAAGGCATAAACATAAAATGCGAGATAAGAGATAGTCGAAGCGGCTACAAAGCGGGAGCTCTGAGGCAGGGGATGAGGCACAACTACGTCAAGCAATGCGACTACGTGGCGATCTTCGACGCCGATTTCCAGCCCGAACCAGATTTCCTCGAACGCTCTATCCCCTTCCTCGTCCACAATTCCGACGTCGCGCTCGTCCAAGCTCGTTGGAAATTCGGTATGCTCTCGAGAGATGGTGGTTTTTTTTTTTCCCGCGGTTATTTTTACAAGGGTACTATCGTAAATAATAGATTAGGGTTTTACCTACCGTAGTAATAATTAACGCTAAGTAAAATCATAATTAGTCTAATATTTACGCTATTGCCCTTAAGCTTTCTGCCTCGCTCTTTTTAATTACAATAACCTCTCCGAGCATTTTCTTTGGAGAAACCCAATAGAAAGTTTCGAAATTTGCGATATTCATTTCCACCACAAAAAAACTTTTGGAGAATATTTTACCAAAAAAAAAACTTTTGGGGAATACAATGAATGAAACTGTGTTTTTGTCGTCGTAGTTAACGCCAACGAGTGCTTAATGACAAGAATGCAAGAGATGTCTCTCAACTACCATTTCATGGCGGAGCAAGAATCTGGATCCACTAGGCATGCTTTCTTCGGATTCAACGGTGAGAGCTGAATTATTATTATTATTTAATATTTAAGCATGTTAATCGTGATTAGAAGAAGATTAAATGTTGATTAGTGTGGAAGCGAATGAACATGAACAGGAACGGCCGGTGTTTGGAGAATTGCGGCGATGAATGACGCCGGAGGATGGAAGGACCGTACGACCGTGGAAGACATGGACTTGGCGGTTCGTGCTGGTCTTCGTGGTTGGAAGTTTGTCTTCGTCAACGACCTCACGGTAATTATTTCATTTTTTAAATATAATGAAGTTGCTAATATTTGCATGGCGTTAATTCATTTCAGTGTGGCCAGCCCTTTTGATTTTGGCTTATTTCGATTCGATTTCCGATTCGGTTTTGCTTGGTTTCCTTTGGTTCGATTGGGTTTATTTGGTTATTTATGGATAGAGTTAAAGATTGGTTTGATTTTATTCGGTTTCAACTCGTCTTTTTGTCATATCCGATTTTGTTGGAATGATAATATTTGATTTTAAAACTAGAATGAAATACATTTTCCTCCCCAATATAATTTAGTAAAAAAAATCTATTTTTTGTCGACAGATTATCCTTATCAAACCTAAATCGCTTATTTCCTTTAGAATATTTTATTCAAGCCCGAATCTATGGAATCGAAACATACCAAAAAAAATTCTAACTAAATTTCAAAAAACGATTTTAACATACAAAAAAAAAACCCGAAAGATTGACGGTACGTAAAAGATTTTACTATCTTTTTTTTTACGGGGGGGGGGGGGGGATGAATGGATGCAGGTGAAGAGTGAGTTGCCATGTAAATTCAAGGCGTTTAGGTTCCAACAGCACAGATGGTCATGCGGACCCGCTAATCTCTTCAGGAAGATGACAATGGAAATCGTCCACAATAAGGTCTCTCCTCTTTCCATTTCCTTTTATTTTTTCTTATAAATAAATAAATATTAAAGGCGATAAATAAATAATGTGTAGTACTTGATCATGTCGTTGAGACAGAGATATATGCGCCCACTGACACACACCCATGTGAGATTTGATAGTACAAATCCCAGAGACAAGACAAAACTCAATTATATATAGTGGCCTTTCTGCTTTCACGATCATTGATTTGAAATTTTAAATGATATATTTAAACACATGATTAGTTCTTAAATATAACTAAGAATTATAACATGGATAAAAATATTATTACATCATCTAATCTTAACTACAATTGCATAATGTAAAGTTAATTGTTAAATAGCAATAATAACAACTATTTTTTTTTAAAAAAAAATTATTCATTTAAAATCTCAACCGTATAAAAATCAAAATAAATCTTCATTTTTATACAGAAAATATTTTAAAAAATACCGTCTTTATTAATTTATCGGTTTCAAACCCTAGTTTAGTTTCTTATGTATTATTTTATAACGATAAATCAATATCGAAAATATATTTTAAACTGAGTTGAAAACTTGAACAGAGAGTGACATGGTGGAAGAAGTGCTACGTGATCTACAGCTTCTTCTTCGTACGTAAGGTGGTCGTGCACATCTTCACCTTCTTCTTCTACTGCATAATTTTGCCTACGAGCGTTTTCTTCCCCCAAGTCCACATTCCGACATGGGCTACGGTCTATGCTCCCTCCGTCATCTCAATATCCAACGCAATCGCAACTCCGAGGTATGGAGAAATTTCCGTTTCTCATTCGCGGGTTTAGGGTTTAGGGTTAAATTTCGAAATGTTTGAATACATTGTTTATGATTTGATTATATGGGTTTTCTTTATTATTGACTGAAGACGGTTATATTGTATTATATACGGTGGCCTACGTACGTACGTTACGTACAGATCCTTTTACCTGGTGGTGTTTTGGATCCTGTTCGAGAATGTGAACGCTATGCACAGAAGCAAGGGATCTTTTATCGGCATGCTCGAAGGAGGGAGGGTTAACGAATGGGTCGTCACTGAAAAATTAGGCGATGCTCTCAAGACTAAGTTACTTCCACAAGTCGTGACCAGGCCTCGTTTCGAAATGTGGGAAAGGTGTGTGCGCTTCAAATGCTATGAATCCTTTTAAAATAAAATTAATTAAACTCAAACCAAACAAATAGAAATGAAAACCGATACAACGAGTATAGTTTTTATAAAAAAAATTGAAAAAAAAGCGAAACCAAATATATCAGAATTTATGAATTTTACCCATAGATGATGGTCTAGTAGTTGAGAGGTGACAACAAAATTATTTTAAGATTTTGAATTCGATTCTACGAGTGGAAAGGAGGAACGCAATTAATTGTGTAACTAAATCATGACTCCGGATTTAGGGGATTAACTGGGTTGAAAATGCCTAATATACTCTATGGTTATAAAAAACAATAATTCATGGATTTAATTTTTGCCAAAAAAATTCAGAAATATCTAACCCTACTTTTAGCTCGCAAAAGTTAATATAGAGAATTTGCTTTAAAACAAAATGGAATGTATTTCAAAATTATAATAATTATGTAGGAATATTATTTAAATGATTTGATTTTTTTTTTGCAGAGTGAATATGAAGGAGTTTATAGTGGGGATATATATAATGGGTTGTGCATGCTACGACTTTATCTTTGGGAAGACATGGTTATCTCTCTACTTGTTCATGCAGTCCATTGCCTTTCTCGTTTGTGGAATTGGTTACGTCGGCAAATAAGGGCCAAAATTTCTCATCTCTTTAATAATAACTTATAATATAGTTTATATTCCATGCACAATGCAAATAAAATTTATTAATAAAAATATTCTTTAGGTCTATTTTTATTTTATCCACTTGTAAAAATTGTCTATTCTCGTAGTCTGTTAATGTAGTTATGTGTTTTTTTTTAATGTTATTGTTGATCTATGAATCACATGGATTGTAACATATATCAAATCAGTACTTATGAAAATTAAAATAAAAACTTGTATAATTATTCATTTACTACTTTGACATATATGTACACAAATAGATTAAAGATATAGATAATTGATGAAAAAGAATTTTATTAAGATGGAATAATAGGAGATTCAAGGGAGAAATATTTTGAAATTTTTTTAATTTCCTAGTTCAAAAACCAAGATCTTTTTGTAAATTAAAAAATACAACTAATTTTGAAAAAGTAAAGGATCGCTGAAATAAAAAACTAAACTAAATAGAAAAAAGAAAAATAAAATAAACCAAATTGTAGTTAAACTAGAAATAACCGGTTTTAACCAATGAACTCTAATTTTTCTCGTCAAAATGTTTAATACAAGTATTGTATTCCCATTTTAAACGACAATCACCGATTTTTTTTTGTTAAATTTTTTTTTTCACCTTTGGTACTCGGACTCCTCTTCAACTCTGGTACTTACTGCCCTCCGTAATTTATGGACATTGACTGCGAAGGTATCTCATGGTCGGTCAAGAAAAAGCATCTGATAAATGAATACAAAGTAACTCCACGTGCTCAAACGTATTTATAATTTCGTGGAAAAAAAAACAATAACAGTAACTTTTGTTCAGAAAAAACACGTGACAGTTGTCTGAAAATTTAACCCTTCAGGGAAAAAAAAAACAGCACCTAAAAATTGCAACAATATTATTTCTAATTAGAGTAGATACCTGGGTTTGAGGTAAAATAAAAGTTAATTTTACATATTTATTATTTATAAAAATAAATTCTTAAATTAAATAAAGGTTTAAAAAATTAAAAAAAATTAAAATTGAGAGAGAGTATATATTACATGAATTTTAAAATAAATATTAACTAGAAAATTTTAATTAAAAGATAAATCTAAAAATAACCCAAAAAATCAATATTCCACCCTTAACATTCCTTAGCTTGCTTAGAATGTCAATCTTAACGAAAATTAACAAAAAGACGCGTTGTCTTTAGTTTATGCTATTACACGTTGTAGTAGTTAATGACATAAATTTAATATTGGGGAAATAGATGCATAGAATTACCAGCGGAATCATTTACTTTCGAATTTAAACACATGTTGGAATTCGAGAACTCATACGGTTGGTTGAATTAAAATATGTATCTCTCATCTTATATTAGGAAAGAAATTTAGAAATTGATTAAATTTTAAAATTTAACCCAACCTTATGGTAGATTTTGATGGAACTGCAGTTATAAAATCCAGCATTTAATTGATAATTCTATGAAAGTGCATAACATCTAATCGGTAAAATAAAATATAATTTCCTTTCACCAATTCCTAACAAATCTGGCATTTGTTTGCAATTTTTTTTTTGTTAAGTTGTTTGTAATATTTATTTATTTATTTTTTCTGTAAAAGGAGAATGGGCCACTTGGAAGATTCCCCAATTGAAAACAGGAGGAAGAAGGCTGACCAACCAACCGCAGTATTCGGCCACGAAGCAGGAGGAGATTGAAGGAGACTCGGATCAATGTCTCCATTGCCAATCTTCCAAAGCTTCTATGTCGACACGTACAATTCCTTTCTCCTGTTCCTGGTATTCTCTCTCTCTCTTCTTTTTGTTTTCGTCAATCAGTGCGCAAATCTTTCTTGGGCAATGCACATTCCTGCATTTTCCTTGTTGACTTCGATCGCTATTGTCTGGATTTCTGGGCATTTGGGCTTTGGCTGTTCTTGATATTCAGATCTCTGGGTTTTGTTCCATTTCGCGATTTTGGCTCTTCGACTGCTCCCGACATGTTAACCATTCATCGGCAATTGTTTACATTTCGTTAGATTGTTTCAATTTTAGTGAAACTCGGTTCTATTTAGCTAAAATTGAGTCGAATCGCACAAAAAAGCTTGCTCCGTTTGCTTGAATGCGTGACACTGTCTTTGAGTTCTTGCTCCTCTTTGAGTTCTTGGTTCGCTACATAGCTAAAATTCACTTTTAGATCTGTCGGAAAAAAGACAAACATACCTGGAGCAAGACCTTGCATTAGTGTTTTGCACTATAGAATAAGCGTTTAAGAATGATAATTGGAGCTTTTAGTACAGTGATTGCCGGAGTAAATCTCTGTAACTGAGAGGTATTTGAATTTCAATCATAATCTTGAGCTGGCAGATTTGCAAAGTGTATTGAGGTCATACTCTGTTTCTCTTAGTGATGTTCTTTTGTTTTACTTCTTATTAAGTCTCAAGTTCGAAGTTCTAAAATAAACCCGTTGTCGTCTACCGCAACGTTTCCCGACGCGTTCAAAGCCATTCCGACATGGAAGGATGTCAGCGGGGAATTCGGATATGGTTGGGAGCAGGCAAGGGCCGTAGTAGTGGTACCGCTCTT
>NW_010966881.1:5380624-5406079 GCF_000463585.1 Tarenaya hassleriana | reverse complement strand
TCTTTATTGATAATTTTTTTGTTGCGTATCCTTGGTACCGCTCTTCAAGTTCTTAGTGACTCTATGTTTGGTCATGTCAGTCATGCTCTTCATAGAAATAATGTACATGGGGATCGTTATAGCTTATGTCAAGTTATTTAAGAGAAAACCCGAGAAAGTATACAAATGGGAAGCTATGAATGATGACATTGAGTATGGCAGTTCCTTGTACCCGATGGTTCTCGTCCAAATACCTATGTACAACGAGAAAGAGGTATCGAGAACTACTCTTTGAGCTACTTATTCATATGTTTGGTTACCTTTTCTACCATCCAGTTATTTGTTTCGTTTGATTCTGTTTGTTGTTCTTATGTTTTGGTTTTCTTTCGGGGGTTTTACTGGTGGAAGGTGTGTCAGCTATCAATTGCAGCTGCTTGCAAACTCTCTTGGCCATCGGACCGTATCATAATTCAAGTTCTTGACGATTCTACTGATCCAGCCAGTAAGGTCCTATAATTCTATAAACACTTCCCCTTTTCCATTTCGCTGGTATATTCACCTTAGTTGAGTGTTCAACATAGGTCCGTATATGCATACATTAATCTCGGGACAGAATTTGAATTCATTTAGGTCCTGTTTATCTTGCTTGACTTACACTCTGGAGTATGTGTTTGATTGATTTTCTTGACGTTTTCGATACACCTGTATTGATGGAAATGAACAGGAGTTGGTGGAACAGGAGTGTGAGAGATGGGCGAGAGAAGGCGTGAATATAACATTTGAAATAAGGGATAACAGGAATGGGTATAAAGCCGGTGCTCTGAGAGAAGGAATGCGGCATAGCTATGTCAAGCAATGTGACTATGTTGCCATCTTTGATGCTGATTTCCAGCCTGATCCTGATTTCCTCTCGCGTACCATTCCATTCCTTATTCACAACCCCAAGATAGCGCTTGTTCAAGCTCGTTGGGAATTCGGTAACGTCCTTGAAAAATTCATTTTTTGCCCCATATTCCATAAAAGTCACATGTCAATGTGACACACTGCTAAAAACATCTTCTGGTTTATGTGATAAAAATCTAGTGTAGATTTCATATTTCTGGTGTCCTGTTTTCCTATGTTTTAGGAAAAAGCATGAACTGGTCTGAACAACTGCAGAGTACTAAAATTTGCAGTTTCGGCTTTTTATTTTACATTTTGTTGTAGTGATTTTCTGTAGCTTATGGCTCTACCTCAAAAAGGCATAATGTGTTAGAGCATTGGCCAGCTTGGTTACAGAGTAATGAGTTGAGTGAGATGCTTTGGTCGTTTTCACATTATGATTTTCCTTTTGGTAACATTTACTTGTGTCACAGTAAATGCGGATCAGTGCATAATGACGAGATTGCAGGAGATGTCTCTCAGTTACCATTTCAAAGTAGAGCAAGAAGTTGGGTCTTCTGCATTTGCGTTCTTTGGATTCAATGGTAAAGCAGGAGTTATTATTGTCAAATTTGTAGGTCACTGCAACAATATTATTAAGCCTGAAATTATTGCAGGAACAGCTGGTGTCTGGAGAATATCAGCTCTGAATGAATCTGGAGGCTGGAATGACCAGACTACAGTAGAGGACATGGACTTGGCTGTCCGGGCTACCCTCAGAGGCTGGAAGTTTGTGTATGTCGACGATCTCAGGGTATATATTTAGTTATACACCTCTTACTATCTGTTTTTGAAGTACATTTCAGGAAAACCCGTTTAAGATTGACATTTTCGGTTGTGCATTTGAGCCATTTGGAGTCTGTGGTGTAGGTAAAAAGTGAGTTACCAAGTACCCTCAACGCATTCCGCAACCAGCAGCATCGATGGACTTGTGGGCCCTCCAATCTTTTCCGCAAAATGGCTGGAAAAATAATCAGAAGCGAGGTGCTGAATGAAGAACCTACGCAAGTTCATGTTTGGTTTCCGTAGAACAAAAGGAACTGACTATCTGCAATGCATATCCCCTTCTAATGCTTTCCTTCCTTCCAATGTTTT
The DNA here is from genome assembly GCF_000463585.1 of Tarenaya hassleriana. Lineage (NCBI taxonomy): Eukaryota > Viridiplantae > Streptophyta > Magnoliopsida > Brassicales > Cleomaceae > Tarenaya > Tarenaya hassleriana. The sequence goes on along the minus strand of NW_010966881.1, from coordinate 5,404,084 downwards.
GCAGAATGTATCCCTGGGGAAGAAGTTTTATATGATCTACAGCTTCTTCCTTGTTCGGAAAATACTGTCACATATCATCACTTTCTTCTTCTACTGTATTGTCTTGCCAACAACGGTGATGATTCCAGAAGTCGAGGTTCCAAAATGGGCAGCCTTTTACCTCCCTTCTACAATCACTCTCTTCATCGCAACTGGTAGACCAAGGTCTCTTCTCTATAAACAGTTTCATTCATATTGATTCATCTATCTGCTCATCCTTTTCTTTCCTTAACATAATCTTGATGTTTACAGATCATTCCACCTTCTGGCATTCTGGGTTTTGTTTGAGAATACAATGTCCCTTCTTCGAACAAAGGCGCTGGTGATGGGTCTTTTAGAAACTGGAAGAGTGAATGAATGGGTTGTGACCGAGAAACTAGGCGACCCTCTGAAGACAAAACTGATTGCTGAAGCCCCTAAAGAGCCTCAAGCCAGATTCCGGGATAGGTGAGCTTTACCCTGAACTCAAAATCTAATAGACTATAAATATCAGCTCTGATAGTTGATAGATAAACCTCGCTGAGTTTAAGATCATGGAACGTTGAAATTTCGGTTTTAGGGAGACTGTATCATTTTAAACAGAGTACGGAACGAAACTGAAAGATACTTGACCGTGGTTTTTTGGGCGATTTCACCAACTCCTTTGAACCAATTCTCGTTTGATTCCAGCTTGTTTTAGCACCGAATCAGCTCAAGATAGGCGGAAATACTATATTTTGTTTTCGCAGTTTTGTTACAACGGGGTTATGGTATGTGCAGAGTGCATTTGCTGGAAGTTTGTGTCGGAGCTTATCTACTGTTCTGCGGATGCTACGATGTTGCCTACGGGAACAACTTTCTCTTCGTCTATCTCTTGTTGCAGTCCATGGCATTCTTCCTGGTCGGTTTTGGCTTCGTGGGCACGCTTGTTCCTCCGAGTTCTTAGCCAGTCTCCGCTCCGTTTCTCCGCCCCTTTCGAGCAAAACCATAGTGTAAAGACTCTGAAAGGGCCTCTTCAGTCTGTCATTCTTTGAGGTAATTGAGAAGAACAAATGCCAAACACCGAAGCTCCTTCCCATAACAGAACCGACCGGTTTTTGTATAATAGACACAAGTTGATGTAAGAGCTACCGATTTGGACCTACTGGTCATTAGGCAATCACTCCTAGTAAAGGTAATCCTAATGTTTCAATATCCGATATGGTTTCTATGGTTTTTATTATTATAATTATATGATTATATCATCGTCACACGACATTTCAAATGATTAGTTATACGAAAATTATAAATTTTTTTATAAAAAAAAAAACCATGCTTACATATGTAAAATTTAACAATCTCGAAAATATTGGGTATTCAGATTTAAATTATTATAGCATATTTTGCATCTTAGCTTAATAGCTTGAATAAAAATGTATAGGAAAAAATAGAGAGAGAAATATTTCACTGATTGTAACAATGAGATCAACAATAACGTGATCATATGTAAAAGTAAATCATATATATACATTATATTCAATTTTATATCATGTGTACACGCATGCATAGAGAATATTTTTACATATAAGACCGATATTAAATTCTTATTTAATAGGATATTACTATTAGAAAAATGATTAGTTTATTTTTACAGGAATTCCAGCCAAATTATCATTAAAATATACAAATTACAAAAAAATTACACTAAATAGTTAAAACTTTCACCGGGGTTATGCATTATGAATCGGATATGATAATTAATATATATATATATATATATATGCATATGCCACATGGATTTTTGAATAAAATATGCCCTAAAACACACAACTTGTGTGTGAAACTGATCTGACAGCGCAGCATAAATCCAAAACAAAAATTGGTGGTGCAGCCATTTCGGGCGTTGACGTTTTCCGAACGTTGTTACTAATAACGATGAAAATCAAGAAATTATTATATTCGCATTCACATTTGTGGTAGGTGTAATTTGGCAGTGTAAACTCCATTTTCTTGTATATATTATTACTATACTATATATGCATGCAACAGCGAATATTATGTTGTTTCATATTATATTCACCATTCGGATGATTAATTAATGTCGATTAATTCTAGAGATCTTCATATCGTTTTTGTTGATTTTTAACTATCATTATATATAGTTTCAGATTTTTTTGTTTTGTTTTTTTGGGATCACCCGAAATTTCGTCTAAATTAACGTATATGGGAAATGTAGAAAATTACAAACTAAATATGTATATTATAATCTAATAAGGACGGATTTATCGATTGTTAAAAATAAAAGATTGGTTAATAGAAATATCCACCGGGTGCCAACGAAATTAACAATATAAGATTTCGACACATCCCTAATATGAAATTTGTAAAAATGAAAAGAATAATTGGATTTTAATTAACGGATTCTTTAAGATCCACATTTCTTTTTTTGTGTCTGAACCGAAGATCCGCGACTTTGTTTATGTGTCCTAAATACGAACGATTTAATTAAAAGAACGTGAACCAAACTAATTTAATTAAAAATATGAACGAATTTAAAAAAACACAAAAAGAGAGAAAGAAAACTTTCCAAAGTTCGTTGAAAGCAAGACATTGGTAGCAGCCAGCCACCAGCCGTTGTCCCACTCACCTACAACTAAGGAAAATGTTAGACCAATTAATTGCGTATTGAATTATTCTCGATATGGAAGATTTCCTTTTATAATTAGCATATACATATCTATACACACACACACGTATATATGCATGTATGTATGTATGTGCGTGAGTGTCCGGAAAGGCAACAGAACGCACGCGGCGTCTATATATATATATATATAAAGGTTTCGGCAATAACGAAGAAGGGACGCAGCATACACTTGAAGAGCACAGAAGGTAATGGCTATGGAGTTTGAGGTTCCACCTCAGAGCCACGGCGATTTCATCGTCACCAGAAACGGAATCGGAGGGTAATGTTTTTTTTTTTTTTCGATTTTACGTTTTTTTTTGAAGATGTTTAAACTTTGAACACTAGAAATTAATTTTTATTTTTATTTTTTGCATTTTGTTTGTACTCAAACTATGACAGGACAGCGGCATTGAAGTACTTGGACCCGTTTGTGTCGTTCTCCGATTTTTCAAGTAAAACCCATACTATTCTATACACACACACACACACACACATATACACATAAACATGTATATACGACCTAATTAAGCAAATGCACATGGGTTTTTATGCAGTGTCTCACCATGCCGGATTCGATGATCATCCGCATAGAGGTGTGTGTATATATATATATATATATATATATATATATATATGCTTCAATCACACGTGTTCCTAAATACCAATGCCTAATTAAGCAGAGATTCCACGTCGAATCTTGATTTTTTTTTTTTGGATGCAGGTTTCGATTCCATCATGTACGTGTTGGAGGTGCGTATAGTTTTGCATGCTCCTGCAGGTGGTTGTGTTCATCGTGTAACGTATAACACTTGGTATAGTTGTTTTTGGTTTTGGTTAGGGAGCTGTCGATTACAGAGACACGAAGGGACACCATGCTACCATTAATTCTGGTGATATCCAGGTCCATTCACACCAATTATTTCAATTATTATTTTTTCATTGTTTTTCTTTTTGCTAAAATATTATTTTTTTTATTTTTTTAATTGTTTTGTTACACTTTCTAGAGATATAATTTTTTTCATTGATTTATATCTACCTCTTTTTTTTTATTCACAACCATCCAAAATATAATTTAAAGTTAAAAATTTACAGTCTAAATCTGAAACCGAAACCGACGGCAATTTATTATATCTTTATATACATATATACATATAAAGAAATAACATATTACGATATCTATAAATATGCTGGGTTTTTATTATAATTTTGTATATTTGAAAAAGAAATATAATAGATATAAATGAATTGTAAAATTGGACAGTGGGTTAAAACGGGGAGAGGAACAATCCACTCAGAGAAGGCAGCAGGCGAAGGGGTCACTCGAGCTATTCAACTTTGGATCAACGTTCCTTCTTCCAACAAAATGTATGATTTTTTTTTTCCAAAATCAATTTTACTTTCTTAGAAATTATAATCGATCCGATTTGTCTAATGGAAAACAATACATATACTCGGAATTTTTTTTTTTGTGAAAACTATAAAATGATTCGATTCTCATGCTTTGATTGTGTTATTGGAAATAGTGCAAATGTCAAAATTTTCATTTTTCTTATTTCTCTCTCGTTTTTTTTTTTTGTAAAGTTTATGTTTTTATTACAAATTCAGAGATTTTCTGATTTCCGTACGTTTCCACTTCCACAAAACGTGAAACCAAAACTTGTTCTGCGTGCAGGGATTATCCCGAATGCATGGAAATCCCAAGCAACAATATCAAAGAGAGGAGATATGAAGCATACACAGTCAAAACAATGGCGGATCATCTCCCACATCCAATCACGTTTTCTGATTACGTTCTTGATCCAATGGCTCATCTCTCTTGGAATCTTCCGCAAGGATGGAACGGTTTCGCGTACGTTCTAGAAGGCAGGGGAACCTTTGGGCCGACGTCGTGCGGGTTCAACAACCCTTCTAAACCCAACACACTGGTCGTTATGCCCAGTTCTCCGACCACCTTCGGGGTGTATAACGATGACCGTAAGTCGAGACTGAGGTTTCTGCTGGTGGCAGGACGACCTATCAACGAACCCATTGTCCAACACGGTCCGTTCGTCATGAACACGAAAGATGAGATTGATCAGACGATTCAGGATTACAGATGCCGTAGCAACGGCTTTGATTGAGGGCTTTTGCCTAATTTTAGCTTTTAGTATTTTGGAACAAGGGTTTGTTTTTTTATTTATGAATTATGAATGTTGTTAATTAAGATTCATTTGGATTTTCTAGAATTTGAATATTATATATATATTATGTAATTTTTCTATTACCTATATCAATCTTTTACTGTTTGCGGCCCGGTTCGAAGTCTCACTAATCTATAATGGGCCTTATTATTACGTAAGCTCAATAATAGGCCCAATATCAAAATTATGGGCTTAAGGGACCCACAGAGAGAGAGAGAGAGATAAGCCCACAGTGCCGAAGCGGATCCTAAATCAAAACCTTCCACAGTCGTCTTTCCCCTCTTATCCGTTCACTCTGAAGGGGGGAAAATCTCATCTCTGCTGCAATGGCTATGGCGATGGCAACTGCTGCAGACACTGGGAGTAGAGTCTGGAGCATGACTTCTCTCCGATCTGCTCTTCCTCATCTCCATCCTTCCGGTTCTTCCTCTTCCTCATCCTCCTTCCGGTTGTCTTCCTCCTCTCGCCGCTCCGCCCTTCGCCTCCACATCTCCCGTCCCCCTCTTTCGCCGGTTTTTCCATCTTTTTCTGGCCTCTCTCCTCTCAATCCTCTCGGCCTCCCAGGTAATTTAGTCTCCTGTTGCACCTCCCTCTTCGGTGAGTTTCTCCCAACTTTTGTCCTAATCGGACCACGGCTGCAGATTTCAGCAGCTTCCAGGAAGGTTTCACCGTCATCGACAATGGCTGTCGCGTTTTCGCCATGCGGCACGGCAGGCGGGTTCCGAAGCTGAACAGGCCTCCGGATCAGCGTCGAGCCCTTCTCCGCGGTCTCACCACTCAGCTGCTGAAGCATGGGCGCATCAAGACCACGCGCGCCAGGGCGAGTGCGGTGCGGAAATACATAGACAAGATGGTGACCCTCGCAAAGGATGGTTCGCTTCACAAGAGAAGGCAGGCCCTCGGGTTCATATACGAGAAGCAGATAGTCCACGCCCTGTTCGCCGAGGTGCAGGACAGATATGGCGACAGGAACGGCGGTTACACCAGAATCATCAGAACTCTCCCCAGGCGTGGCGACAATGCTCCCATGGCCTATATCGAGCTTGTCTAATGTTTTCTCCTTCATTCTTCTCGCCTTTAACGTGATCGAAATCCGATTTTTATGTTTTCCAGATCTGCAAATGAACCACTCTTCCCGTTGGAGCCTGTCAAATGATTGAATCCCTAAGACAAAGTTGCATAAGATTCTAGGCAGTAAGAACAGTAAGATGTTCATGTTCATCATCTCTCTCAAGAAGATATGACAAAGTTCACCCAAACAACGCTAATTCATTGAACAAACTGGGACGATGGATTCGTGATTTTAGATTCTGCAGAATCCATGTTTGGATGCTGACAAAGCGCAGAGAAAGATGAAAGAAAACAGAGACGAAAGGGGCAATCTTTGTCAATATTCTACTCGATTATCAATACAACAAGTACTGTCTATTTAGGGTTCGCACTTGTTTCTAGAAGACAGGTACTAGAATGTTGGATTGTCCGTGTTAAGGTTTCTTGCAAATTTGATGTGGGTGAACTAAACAAACGTTGGAAGGGGTTAAAGCTATGCTAATCATTCTTTTGCCCAACGCCAGAGGTAAATCTGAATCGGCGGCAACATATCTACGGTACAAAGTACGATGAAAGATCCCTTAAGATACAACAGATCCCATGAACAGAAAGCATTTTGCTTTCCATTGCCATTTTCTCAGTGTTCATCAGATTCTTTGTTACCTTCTTCCAAGAATCTTGCTTTAAGATCTTCAAGTTTCTTTCCCGAAAACCCTTCAGGCAAAATCTGCATAAAACCCTCTAATAATTTAGTAACCCAGAAATTCAAATCTAAGATTCTTCAATTTTGGTGTCACAGACAGAGAAAAGGGTTTTGTTCCATGTGGGCATATGATAAAAGCAGAAGCTCTGTGTGATCCATCTAACCTTGAATTACATACAGCAAGGCCTTCTTTGTTCAATTTCAGGCTGCCTTGGGACTAACCGAAGAGCTGGTGTTATACTTCCGGAGCCAAAAGCTAACGAGAAACGAGTCCATGACGATCTAACATTGTCGGGGATCGGTTAAAATCAAAGGCATTGGAACCTCATTCCCTGCAAAAAAAAATTCAAAGACAAAACTAGAGTGGAGAGGAATATTATTATATGACCTGAATAAGGTGAGCAGCCACACAAGGAAGAACCAAAAGCCCTGGTTCACCAAATGCACCTCCTAGTTGCTGAACCACTGCCACCATGACGGGTAGCGTTTTCTACGGGAAAGAAGGTCAAGCCCGTCAGTTTCGGGTTAACGATTAATCGGAAATCATTCTGGCACCAGGCCACGTTATTTACGTAAAGCTATAACTGGAGGATCGACTTTTTTTTATCACCTGGCTTGCAACGAGCAAAACTGCCGTCACATTTTCTTCCCTGGAGAAGGCAGAATTCCTACCACCTGAAACGCTCGAGATGATTCGTATGGAAAGAGCATTGAATGCTAAAAGGGAAAGATGCAGCAATCTGCGAAAACATAGGAATCCTGTCAGTATATTCATGTTTAGAAACATCCAGCTGCGAGGATTTTGAAAATAGTCACCATTTATTTCAGACATCATCGAAAACATTCATTAAGGTTGAATCAGTGTTTATCGAAGATGTTCTCGATCACAACACTAAAAATGATCAGTCGAGAAATTCCTAAAGCGTGATATGGATCATTTTAGCAGAGCACAGGTGAAGTCATCATGAATGAAGTGTGCATACATTCCCATCCCGACCGCTGCAAGGAAAACTGCAGGCTTAACCATTAGTAACAGCGACCTGGACCGACTCACTTGCATCCATGGCACCTGAATGTGCATCACGAGATCAAACCCTATATTAATGACCCTAACAAAAAAAGGTAAATGTGATAACCGACAAAAAGCAATTGCCATATTTTTTCCCCTCGAAATTCAAGTTAACATGAACAACTGCACAATGAATATGCTTTCCTGTTGTTCAATAAGATCCAAAATTGAGTAACACTTGAGAACATATTGAAGAAATGTCAAAAATATGAAAGACAAGTCAGTGCAGATCTTACTAAACTGAGGAAGATTGCACTGATTTTCGAGAAGAGTTTTCGATTCCCGTCAACAAAGTCCGCCAAACCTGCATCAAATGCATTTATAAGAGATTATATTATATTCAGAAGGTCGGTTAGTAACCACAAGATGGAGACTTCTAAAAAGCTTTAAGCTTTCCTTCGACAGGAATCATTTCAGTCAAAGGTTAATTTTCATATTTCAAGAAGATTGCAAGCAATTTGTGCAATGTCGTTTAAAAGCACAATTTAAGCTCCCTCAATACTTGGATGATTGAACTGCAGGGTTTAGTATTTAAAACAAAACTGGAAACCAAGCTAACAAGTCTGAAGATCTTCACTGAAAGGGTGTTTCCGAAATGGTTTATATGTTGCCAGGGAGGTATAACATTTCAAGTATTCATATAGGATAACCTAGAATGCTTATTAATTCAATCACTTGCAATGAAAAGGAAACAGAACATAGAATACTCACCTTTGAAGGATTCCCTCATGACCTATAACAAGAAAATGAAAAAGGGAAATGCATTTAGCGATAACTTTATGTTGTAATTCATTTTTTTGCACGGTTCACAGAACATACTGTCCATAAAAGAATCATAATCGAGATGGTAAATTTAGAAAACTTATCAAATAAAAAGAGCTAAAAGGTAAATATTTTGGACGACATTTCTATGGCATGTGGATTCTGATTACTATGTAGAAGAAGGAAAAGATGCAAAAGGTTGCCTCACCTTTCCAATGATTAGAGGTATTAACAGAGTAACAATAAGACTTCTGAAAAGTTGGCCAGTAGGAATCGAGACGCCCATTCCCGCAGCAATGTATTTCGAGATCCAAATTGGAATCTGATAAAGAGTTCAACCATATTAACTTCAAGGGTAGCATATGTAATAAAAATAGAAGCTCCTGATAACTAGCAACAAAAAAAGGAGATTATGGATACAGAGTGTGTATAATAAGCATTTGCAGCCCATTAATCACACATGATCTACTGTTATTTCATAAGAATAAATTACTTGGTGTCCACTCAGTATAAAAGAAGAAATTATATATGATTTTCTGTGCATACAGACTGGAACTAATCTGCATTCTCAAATACCAAACAGGAAGTGATGCAAGAAAGGCCTACTTACAATTAAAATTCCTAATAAGTTAGATATAAGAGTCATAGCAAGAGCAAGAGCAGAGTTGCCACCAGCAAGCTGCATTGTAAATGTAATATAGTCAGAGAATAACTCAAATCAAAGAAAATAATATCTACACCAAAGACAAATCAAACTGTGTACATGAGTAAGGGCTACACCGCTTGATAAAGTGGTAGGCATACAGCTAAATATTGCCAGCCCTGAAAATAGCATGAAGACTGATTACGATTTTGAAGACCTCGGTAATTCATCGAGACGCTTCCATGTCCAAGCATTTAATTTTGGTCCCCTTTAGGGTACCCTTAAATAGATGTTGCTTAACGTAAAGAACTCGCTGAGATATAAAGAAGGTGATTTAAGACAAGATCAAGGTAGGAAAGACTGGAGACAAGAAAGAGCAAGGCCAATGTATTTAGATTTAGCTACTTGATCAAGCACCTAATCTTTCTACGGGAAAAACAGGTGGTTACTTTGTTGAAAAAAACAAATGTCTATTGCCAATTACAGCTATACTACAACTCATCTGTTCAATTCTACACAACAAAAGATGTAACAACTTCAGGTTAGAACACGATTTTCCAAGGATTAACTTACACTAACTATAAGAAAAAAATCATCTTGTCAAACCTGTAACAAGTTCTTGCGGTTGGAGTTGAATCTGCATAATTAGCCTTGAGAAGAATGGAGTGAAGAATAAAATAGAGAACTGTATCAAAATAACGATAAAACAAGAAACAAAATAAGTCCGAGTTTTAAACATGCAGTTTAATAAAGCTGCTAAATTTTGCAAGCGTTATATCATACAAACGGAGTAAAAAAAATGCATAACATCAAGAATCACTCTATACACTCCAAAAGCGACAACTGTATTTTCATGTCCTCTTGTCTTTCCTCTAAAGGGACCAGCATAGCCTAGCTTAGTGGCAAATTCTAGCTTAGCCTTGCGTTAAGATCACAACTAGATCAATTACATGCAAATATAAAAAAGGTGTGAAAAATTCATAATCAAGGAGCATATTTTCAACAAAACAATTGAAACAAGCAGTAAAAGTAGCCTAAAAAAAGAGAAAAGAAACTGAGCAAGAGGATCACTTGAGAGAGAGAAACCTAAAAATGTATGAAAGCCTAAGTTGTGTAAAGATCATACTAGCCCAAAGACTCCAACAGCCCATGATTTCACAGCTGCTCCGACAGCGTCACTACGTAAAGTCAACCCTGTTCCATAGTATAAACCAAGACTGTAAGAGGCAGCACGAATTCAACAGCAATTGCCCCGATCATAAAGAACAAGAACTAGATACTTGGAAAATTCTGCATTATAACAGATCACCTGATATAATAAATATCCCAAATGTGCTGAACTTTGAGAGAGAGTATTTGTCAGCAAGGCAGCCAGGAACCGGATTTGCAAGGCCAATCACGACACCACTAACAAGAGCTACAAATGAAATTGACATTCAGCTTGAAGTGTCAACATTTTGTTCAGAAATCTCCCAAGAATAACAAACCTGACTGCTCCAACCTTTTCAACTGCTAAACCCAGTCTATAAACATTTCATGTTTCTACGATATAAGTTCAAGAAAGATTATGCAACAGTCATATTAAGGCAACTGTAAACATATAGCCTTGCACGCATTACCATATATACCGTAACGGATCCAAACCATCTCTCATATCTTAGCCTCGATAGAGAAAACCTTGCCTTTGACAAATATATGCACAAGTTAGAAAAAAGAGGATTTGTGCATTTGCAATACGAACATGGTTGCAAACGGCTTTCGTCCTCTAAACTAAAAAATGAATAAAAAAGGCAAAAGCTAGCATACTTTCCACATTATTAGAAGACAAAAACATCACGAGTTAAGAGTTCAAGATGACCTTTATATTACTCTAAATCCACTATACCGTTCATAAAGAATAATTTGCACTACCTAGAGGCAAGAAGTTGTCTGAAGCAATACTCAGAAGCTGCTTCCCAAAACTTAATCTCTTTGTTGAAGCTGAACGAACGTCATGGTCACCTCCCTCGCCCCCTACCTGATTGCACAACCAAAATCTCCACCAATAAAAAAAATTTCTTCTCCTCATTCATTTCTCAATAAAACAACTTCGATCATACCCATTCTCCACAATTCCACAATGTTTTTCTTTCAGACACGAGTAATTTCTGCTTAAATTGCAAGAGACCCAAACAAGTTCTGCGGGCATTTACAAGAACCCAGCGTCCCAGACATCAACCGCAGATACGTTCACACCCTTCCCCTGTTCATGTTCGAAATTGAAACAAAGAGTAGAACCCACATTTTCATCCCCATTTTCTAGGCGAACAAACGGAACTTACTTACTACAGCATACATCATCTACAGTTGATAAAACTCAAAAGAAGTGCAAGACCTTGTCGGATGATAGGCATGCTCTGATGGGTCTGGAAATCCAGCGTCCGCCACAGGAACGTTGACGGCAGATGAAGACGACGGACGTTCTCTCTGGATACGGTGGATCTATCGGGCGGAAAGAGGGCGTTTTGGGCGCTGAAACCAGGAGATTAGCTATTGCCGACATAGTAGTGTTTCCTGCCGAAACACTGATGGAGAAAAAAAAACTAGAATCGAACAGAGAGCAAACAATGAACGAGATAGAGAGGAATTGTTTCAATGGACTGAAGAATTTGAACCTTAAATTCACGAGCTGAAATAATTTTCCGGTAAATCTCCGACCGCAGAGAGGGAGAGAGAGAGAGAGGTAGGCGTTCCGGTTCCATCAGCATAACCGAACCGGTTAAATAAGTTTTGGTTCGGTTTCGGTTAAACCAAAAGTTTCCACTTATGTGGTTATCACAGTTGTCCTTGTACCATAATTTTATCCACATCAGCTATTATGTTGGTTTGATTATTTGAATTCTTAATTTTGCCATTCGAATTTTGAAATGTGATAAATTTCAGATAAATAATAAATCGTCCTTAGTTATATAAGTCTCAATTTTTTTTACTGAATTATTTACAACAAAATGTTATCTTACAATACCTATTATGATTGCCATAAGTGCTGATTCTTGTTTTGTGACACACACATTTTTCTTATAAAAAATATTTAAAAAAAAAAGAGAAAATGAAAGAAAAAGAAAATAAAAATAAACAAAATCAGAAAAATCGAAAAATTGTTTAAAAAAAGAGAAATGAATGCACAAATGAATATGAGTGCTGTCGCACACCCAAAAAAATTCTAACTTTTTTATAAGCCGATAAAGCAAAGCCCATTACTTTTTATCTTGACAAGGACCAATGCAGAATCATCACAACAACAAAGAATCTCGGTGTTGGTTTCTTCTCTGCTTTTTTGGTGGATCATAAACCCATCTGAAGTGAAGAAGTTGTCTGAAAATGGTGAGAGATGGCATCAACTAAACAGACATTGAAGCTTCTCCTTGTCTTCTCCCTTTTCTTCTGCTACAATCTGAATCATGCCATTGTTACGGTTGTTGCTTTTGGACTAAACTCTCCTCAACAAAGCTCCAAGTCTGGTGGTACCTTCTCTCTTTCCATTTCTGTGTGTTTCGGTTCCTCTAAAATTAAATTTTCATGTGCTGTCTGTGATACACAACAAGTTTGGCATCAAGATTATGGTAATAATGGGGTTGGATGATGATCAGCAATTCAACAGTTACTAATGGGTTTGAACGGTGATTCTGGCATCAAGCTAGTAAACTAAACTCAAGATTCTTAATCCCATAAACTCAATGTTTGTTTACTCGGATTCCTAAAATGCTCCAAACCCATCTCTACAAACCCTTTATATATTGTTTCGACTCATCAAACTCTTGATGTTTCTAAGGTTATGTTGAAGAAAGCAAGAACATAGTGGAGAGAGACAGCGCACTTGAAGCTGCGAGGTTGGGAGGAAGAGGCGGTGGCGAAAACGGGAATGTAGTGCAAACAGGTGGAGGAATGGTTCCAGTTTATGCAGCAGCTGGCGAGGCAAAGAACAAACACAGCAAAAAGGCTCATCACAAAGGAGGCTGCACCAATTGCAAGGCCATGGAGCCTCCTCTTCTCGTTCTCCTCCTCTTCCTCACTTTCGCTGCCTCCTCCCTTTTGTAATCCCTTCTCTAACCGTGTCAGTTTTCATTTTGTCTTGTGTATATATGTTCTGTGTTTAGGCCTCGTTTCCCGCAATTAGAACTTTCAATGTAGCAATCAATCTTTGAAGACAGTTTGTTTCAGTTTGAATAAACATGTTGTTGTGGTTGTCTGAAACCAAAACCAGTATCAAATGGGACACAACTGGCATATGGTTATATTTGAATATGCAAGTCTGAAGCTAGAACTGAGAGAGTTGCTGGAGTTTACGTGATTGGAAAAACTTGCAGCGTCCTTTTCCGCTTGATTCGATTTCTTCGCTCCTACTCTTGCATGCCGTGAAGCCAAAGCTGCTTAGTTTCACTTGCCGCTTGCTGTGACTGCTGCCGCTATTACCGTTTTCATCAGTTTCATCTGATTCCCTGTTCAAAGCATGAGCCACAGTATTCATGAGAGAGAACTACAACAGTTATGCCAACACATGAAATCAGAAAACTACTCTGTAAAAGACAATTGTAACCGAACGAGAAATCAGGATCCTTTCACCATCAAGGAACCCATGAAATTGATCACACCTGAAATTGTAACAAAATGCCACTAAGACAGTCTTTTGGCCTTACTCTCACGCTCAGACCAAGAACCAGAACACTTAGACTTGCAACAACATTTGTAAGACCTATAACAATATTCATAGTACCAACCAAAATACATTTCAGCCTGAGCTGTTGAGGACAGCTGAGAACTAACTATTGGCTTTCTCATGTATCATGCTATGCTCTTTTACTGCTATAGATTGGAGAAATGGAGAATTCAAATGGATTTAAAGATAACAGTGATTTCCAAAGCTGCCTTATAGTTTGAGCATCAAAATTTAACTTCTGTATGGAATGTAAATGGTGCATATAGTAGAAAAACACTAACCACGCAACTTCAATGCCATCTTTCAAATGAGAGGTGCAAGTTCCCCAACTGAATCGGACCAATGATGGAAATCCAAACACTGAATGTTTATGATTCTCCAACCATGCCTTCGTCTCAGGATCTGAAGACAAAAGTCAGAACATATTAGGGAAACACTAAAAAAAACTGAGGGGACAATATACAATATGTATGTAAGCACAACTACCTCCAGGATATCCAGAACCAAAGCTCCTGTTTACATTTTCTTCAGTTTCCTCTAGCACCCATTCTCTCAATGCTCGGTCTCTTGTTACCTGAATGTAGATGTTTAATGACTTTGCTAGTAAAAGCTCCAAGATAGTGACACTTCAGAGGAGACTCAGACCGAGTTACCTTAGCAACTATACTTGCCCCACTAACAACAGGATAAAGACTGTCAGCCTTCTTTGATACAACAAATTTTATCGAACGAAACCTCTCAGACAGTTTTGCTCTATACTTCTCAGCGTCTCCCACAGTGTCCAGATAAACCTGGGATGAGATTGTATTTCAACAGAAACAGAAGAGAATGCATCTCAGACAAAACTTGTCGACAAAGAATATCCGTCGCAAAACAAACTTGCCAGCCATCTCAGGAGCATAAATGAAATCAGAAGACAATGCATCTCATATCAATAAGAAGACTCGCCTCTGTCAAAAGAACTCCCATGTTCAACGCCCTACTGATGAGCCCCATTGCCGAGTCATGTGAAATCTCGTTTAAATTAATTTTGTTTCTGATGAAGAGAAACAAAATATATTATGTAAGATTCATCTGAGTATCTCATTAAATCAGTCAACATGTTCATGTTATCCTATTACTAACTTTGCAAGCATCTTGGCTGAAAGTTCCCTGGGGTCAATGACATCAACAGCCCATCCAAGTGACTTATCAGCCTTTAAATTTTCAAACAGTTCTTCTCTCTTCTCCTCTTTTAGAGTCTTTGAATCTGCAAGCATAGAAGCAATTGGCCGTCAGCACTACACATTTCCAAGCAAAAATGAAAAAGGCCATCAAAAGTGTCATGTTTCAATGACAACTAGAGGTTATGGACACACGAAAAAATTACTGGTGCTAACGAAGATTCATCCAAAGAGCTCACATTTATTTTCGAAAAGACAGAAATTAATCGAATATGCACCATGGGGACACCCAAAAGATACAACAGCGAAAGCGCTCTCACCAGCAACGAAAAGAAGTTTCTCTTTGTGTGAATAGCAAAGAAATTCAAGAGCTCACCTCTTTTAGAGAGATTGCACTGAACTATTATCCTATGCAAAATTGTTTTCAACTCTATTTTGAAACAACTATATGCACAAACAAGTCTTCACCAGTCGCCACTACGGAGTGAATTCGAGCCCGGACCTCTACCAATATCTGGTAACAGTGCATCTTCCTCAAATCGTAAAGTTACAATGTTGCTTACGAGTTGTTTCAACCAAGTTTGTGTTTTTTGTATTTTGCTAGCAAATCAAGGCAGTTGTTAACCTAAGACGCTGCCGGACATATCATCTCTATTGATAATGTTTTTGTGCCGTATCCTCAAAACAGACATGGTCTCAACTAGCATTATATCGTGGAGCTGGTCTTCGACCAAGGCACCATCAACATTCGGAATGAAGAGCGAAGGGACATTACCAAGTTAACAATTACGGAAAACCCGATTTCCCTGGAAATCTCCTACACTCACAATCCAAACAAGACCTTAATATTTCATGAACATTGACAAAATAACGATTCACAGAACAAGAAAGACGGAGTTAAAAAAAAGAAAATTTGAAAAGTTACCTGCGAATTTGAGAGAAGCGAGAGTACTCTGGTACGAAATCGGGCAGTACAAACATCCATACACCATGGGTCCTGGTGTTTTTCCGACCAAATCGAACAGATTTTGCCTTATTGTCGAGCATGTAGAGGCAACAGATAAAAGAAACGAGGAGGAGAAGGAGAGTACCGAGAACAGGACCACGCCCGGCTTCGTCAATGCCCATGATGCAAGGTTCCGATGCCCATTCCGGAGTTGTGGACATGGATTCCGATCCCATCTCTCTCTCTCTCTTCCCGCCAGAATCAGATGAATGGGTTCAGAGATGTCTCGTTCCCCGCCAATTTGCTTCTGGTACTTGGTAGTAAGTAATAATCGCTTTTTTTATTCGCCAAAAAAAAATCTGTTGTTTTTATTTCCGTCAAATTTTTATACGATTCCTCGGGATCAAGCAGATACATTAAAAAAGCGATTTACAGATTTAATTAAGCCGCATTGTGCTGAGAATCGGAACCCGACCGGTCAGTTCAACCGGTCGAACCGTGACCCGGATGCTTATATGCTTACTTCTTTTTACTTTTATTTTTGTCCGTATGTATAAAGATCAAAGCGCAGCGCCTTACTGGGCAGTATACCCGGTTTATTGATTGATTATAACCGGTTGAAACCGGTAAACCGGTTCAAACTTGAAACCGATCTGAGAAATACCAAGCGTTTGAAACGCATATAGAACGGCATTTGCGGTAACAACGGTCTGCAACTAAGAACACAAGAAACACCGTAACTCATCCCACACATAGTATGTTCTGTCCTGTTCTTCTAACCTTTTCTTCTTCGGCTAAACCAAAGCACAAACGAATCGGTCTCTCGCCTATATTTACACATCCACAAACGTAGTTTTACCGACAAAGATCTTACTCGATGTTTCTGCAAAGGATGGATGAGATCAGATCTGGATCTCCGAATTTCATGATCAAGTCGAGATACTGCATAGCTTCCTCGGGGAGCAGGCCCTCGAGCAAGAAGTCGAACAGATGGGAATGAGTCACTCTCATCACTTGGAAGCTTTGGTTCAACAGTTTCTTCTGCTGCTCTTTCCCCATTTCCGCCGCCTCCACCAATGGCAACAGATCCCTCTCTTCCTCCTCAAAGTGCCCTTTACACCTCTCCTGTTAAAACATCCGCAACCAAACAATATTCTTTTTTGCTGAGTTTTACATTGCGGATTGAATCCGGTATTAGATATGATCCATCATCTGGTAAGACGTTTTAGCAAGGATTCACCTGTAATGTGTTGAAACGGGAAACGAGACTAGAGAGAGCTTCTGAACAGACAGAGGTTCCGGAGTTCAAGACTCCGATGGATTTGATGTCTTCTTTGATCCCATTCATGATCGGAAGTTCTCTTCCATGTTCCTCGTTTGCAGATCTGCACAGCCCTGCATTATTGCATTTTTTTTTTCACGCAAGAACAGCCCATTGATCAAAACAAAACCCAGCAACAAAAAGGATTACACTGAAAACCAGACCAAACCCATTTCGTCTTTCTGCATTCTCCATCAAGAATTACTACATTTACATGTCGGATTTAGCAGCAAAACTGTGTTTACATGTCTATCTGAAATCTAGAGACAAGCAATTACTATCAAGTCTTACGCCGTTCATGATTTTCTCCATCTCCAACTCCTTCAAGAACCAGTCAAATTATACATGAATGGCACTCGAAACAGACATGTATATAAACAGCTGTTAAACTGATCAAACCAGAAACAGACATGGTGTTGCTTCACTGTCTGTACAATACAGTAATCGACCAAAACATGACAATGAACAGGTAATCAAAATCAAGATGCATCAACGAACATTGACTAGATAAGACTGTTGCAAGATCGGTCAGAATTATGAAGAAGAGAGGTGTGGATAAGGTTTTTTTACCTCGGTCTACGGTTTCGAGAACAGGGAAAAGGATTCTCTCCTCCATTTGAGCATGCTCAAGCATCAGCTCCTGAAGCTGGGAATAGCTCTTCCCGAATTTCCTCATCTCCATCTTCGGCGTTCCCGCCGAAGGATCCGCCGCCTTTCTCCCTCCACGCGCCGCCAGATCCTCCGCCCACCTCGCCAGTCTCTCCACGTGCCACACCATGCTCTTGTGCTGTAACCAAGTAACCCTAACTATCAATGGCGTCGAATCGTCGAAACCCTCCAAATTGAACTTCCCCATCATCAACCTCGGCTACGGGAACTTCTCGTCGATGAACCCGAGCAGAGTCTCCTTGGATCCCGACACCGTGTCCGACCCAAATTGGATTGTCGGCTTCTGATCTTCCGAGGGAACGAATCTGAGAGGAACCCTTTTGTGAAGAAGCGCGAAACGGACATAAGAGCAGACAAGACTGCTCGGCGGTCCCGACAATCTGACGGTGGCGGTTCCGGTGGCATTGTCGGAAGCCGTCGCAACGACGGCGGCGCCGAGGCGTTGCGGGGCGGAGACCCGAGGGGGTATGCCGGCGGCGGCAGAGCCGGAATCTGTGGATTTGATGCAGTCGAAGGGAGCGATCTCGGAGGTGGATTTAGTGGAGCTGGACGAGCAATTACCCATTTTTTTTCTGGGATTTTGGAGATGACAAAGAGAATCAAGAAAACGAAATCGAATCTAAAGAAGAAGAAGAAGAGAGAGAGAGAAAGAGAGAGAGAGGACAAAGAGTGAGATGCAAGCAACTGGAAATATATAAAAAGAAGCGTTAGTTGAAAGGGGGGGAAAGAACACGCCATTAACGAAGCTAATAGCCTAACAGTATGAAACAGACAAGAGTAAATGTCTCTTTCATCGAAATATTTTGAAGTTGATTAAAATCCATTATACTGTAAATCCTCGATTCCACCTTTAATCATTACATTCACTGGGTGATAGATTAGAAAAAAATCAATGATCAAGGATTCAAATATTAAAATATCAAACACTAATTTCTAGAAATGAAACTGCTATGATTAGGCTTATAAATGAAAAAGAAATTGTTTCCTCAGAAATTAGCATAAAATTTTGGTGTTTAGCTTCATGCCACTTTTTCTACCACTTTTGTGGCATTTACCGATTATAAATATATATATATATATATATATATCATAAATATGTTGTAAAAAAACATTTTCCAGCCATATGTTACATTATTAAATTTTATTTTAAATTTCAATGTGGAGTAGTATCGATAAGAATGTAGCTTTCGAATTGGGCGCTGTGGTCGGGTCATTGGAGAAGGTGAGCTCCTTGCCCGTTGGAGTGAGGATTAAGTCAATTATATGTATTTTACCGTTAATCATATGTCGGTTTCTAACATTAATTTTACTTTTAATTTCCGTATCTCTAAGGAATGTTACATGCAGTAAAATTTTCCTTTTGGGGTACAAATGGAAAGGATTCAATAATTGGTTACATCAAATCTTAGATTCGGGGGCATCCGTTTTGGTTTTATTAATTATTTTTATTTTTTTATGAAAACGTCATACAAGTAGCACATCTTTTATATAAATAATTAGTATAATAATTCTAAAAACTAATATAGCAAAATTTTATTTTTTTTCTATTTCTATTTCTATAATTTAATTTTTTAATCGACTAAACTCAATAATTCTAATAAAAATTCTTTTCGCATGACTAAAGAGATTCTTTATTAACAAAAAATTTATATGTATCTTATTTTTTAACAAGATTTTATCTTTAAAAACTTCTAATTTAATATAAAAATCCTAAAATCCAATTTATATAAACTACGTATTTGTCTTAATTCTAACATCTCTTTGTCGGATTACCATGAATGACGAACCCATGAAAGTTTTATGAATTTTTTTCCAAAAATTTATCTCTAATCTTTTTTTTTTCTCCATTTTCTTTTCAATTCAAACTTTATATATGTTCCAATAAATAGATAAACATAGCTTTAAAGAAGCACCCTTTCGTCTTTACAATTAATATGAGGTAATGGTCTCTTTAGCCGGATCAACCTGTAAATTATTGCTTTACAAATTCAATATTATGCAAAAAGTATATAATAAAAAAAACACTGAATTGGATTAAGTTTAGGTATTAGACTTGAAAAATAGAACTGAATTCAATCCAGATTATGTATTTTTACGATTCCTTTACCGATACACGTTACCATTCACGACTAAAATGGAACAATTTAATTTAGATTGATTTTATATTCGAATTATGTTTACATTATTGGAAATATTTTGACAATTGGTCGGTCCAAATTACGAGTACGATTCGTAAAGATATTTTTTTTATAATTCGAAAGTTTACTAATTTTTTTATCTAACTATATTTTGCAGAAAATCGGAAAAATCCAAATAAATACCCGTATCCAATGTTGGATTTGATTAGTAGAGATATTTATTCATGATAAGGAAAATGATTTCACATCTGCATTATGAGTAATGTATAATTCAAAGGCCAATTATGGAAACAGCGACACAAAAAAAAAAACACGATAACGACGTTGTTCTTTTCTCTTTTTCTTGGCTTTTAAATTCTCTTCCCCATGTGAACCTTTTTTGCTTTTGCTTCATCTTATCCTTTCTGTCTTTGTTTACATTTATTTAATATAAGAGAAAAAATATATAAACGAAAAAGAAAAACAGTTTCCTTCTCACGTTTTACCATCTCTAATTTTCAATATCTGCATTAATGTGGAATCTAAAAAAAAATCATTGATGGTACATTAATACAGTTACAAGATAAAATTCTAATTATAAACGAAATTTATCGGGATGTTATTTATAATGTTTTCGCTCGAATTTATAAATTTATAACAAAAAATTTGATGTTTTTTTAAAAAATAGATCGACGCATATGGATGGACAAAGACAAGATGGGAAATTATCCATGGAATCGCATTGGTAAGGTCAAGGGGAATAAAATTTTGGTTTCTGTAACAGTTTTTGTATGTCGTGTGTCCATTACTCTACATATGTTTTAGAAATATTTAAAATAAAATATATTCAAACTAGAAGCCAATAGGTAAAGAATGATACAAATTATTTAATGTAGTAAAATTTACATTAAAATATTTGAAGTTTAAAAAATATTTTTGTCAATTTGCGTCTTAAAATGAGTTGATTATAAATAAAAATGCGTCACTAATTTTACTGAAGAAAGTCATACTTCAAATTGAATAACAATTTTACCTAAAAATAGAAGAATATTTTATTAATTAATGAAAAAAGATAGAAGGTGATTGAATCAGATAAACGATATCTATTAATGTTTGCAAGTCTTTTTCAATTATAAGTTGATATTTTTTAGGAAATGTGGTAATAAAAATCCATTTTTTACTATTAAAAGATATTTTCATAAAAAGATAAAAATTTTAAATTTAAATAAAAAACCAAAAAACACCTCACTTTCTAAAACTTTAATTATCTAAAAATCCAAAACAAGCTTCAGATTTAAACAATTTTTATATAAAAAATAGCTTTTTTATAAAATATCAATTTGAAACATTAACCATCAAAAAATCCAAATAAAATATAAAACCTTGACCATTTTCATCACATGCAAATCTGCACCACAACATCTTCTTCAGTTACATCTCACACAGATACAAATTACCAGATACTCACAGAACCAACATATACGTATCCTCTGAGTGAGAAAACACCAGAGCCGTTCAAGCATACGGGGATGAAAGAAACTGTTCTTTGGCTCCAGACAGGAGGGGACATCCATGTACAAACACGACCAGTGAGTATAAAACAAAGATCGGAAAGAACAAAAACACAGATCATGATGAGCATTTGAAACCTCCGCAAGCGATAACCCAGACGACGATGATGAAGGAAAACACTGCTCCTCCGACCATAAGCTTCATCTGGAGGTTCTGCAGCCACATCTTCCGCCTCAGCTGCCTTCCTTGCCTCTGGAAGCTATCCGCCTTTTCAGGACAAAACCCTTTATCAGATCAAGTTGTAACTAACAAACACCTTCTGCATCTATGGATATGCTACTGATAGATGTACCTGGAACTGCAGGTTTTCTGATTTGTCTACCAGAAGTTCGAGCCTCTCTCCCCTGTCCAGAACCTGTTAAAGGCATTCATAGGTTGAAATTAATCCAAGAAAGAGAACCATAAAGTTATGAGAATGACTACTGCACCATTTTCGTTCCAGAACATGGACAAATATCATTTTTGAGAAATCGAACAGCCCAGCTTTTAAACGAGTACAAAGCCATTACATTGTTTGCATTACACTTCAACACACCAATAAAACGTCCGATACAAACATAACCCGTAGCAAATAAAAGCAAGAGGGTAATATTGAGTTGGGTCTTCACTGTCTTCTGACGAAATATCATTGAATGAGAAGAAGGTGACCAATCAACAACAACAAGATGCTATAATGATCATTTGACCCGACTAAACCACAAACTTCCACAAGAAATTTGAATGCATTGCAGACCGAACCGAAGGATGCATAAATGCCCAAAGAACCCAAGGGAAACCAAAAAACAGGACAAGTTACAAACTTTCAATCGGAACAAACATTCATGAACTACAAGACATTCGTGCAGAGCAAACATCCAGCTACACTAGTTCCCTTTAAGGGGAGTCCTAGAAACACAAGCAGGTTAAAAGGGCATTACAACAATCCAATAGAACGTTTACCAGCTCCCCTAATAGACAAACCACATAAGAACGGTAGGTAAAGCGTAAATTTCATATGTACAAGATATGAATGTCAAGAAAAGATAATATCTCATTCAGTAACCATTGATAATCTAAAAGGAATTTGCAAAACATATTTTATTCCATTAAATTGCAATCATGATCAAATTATGCAGATTCTCCAGTCCACCAGATAACACATATTACAATTTATCTGGTTTAGGTTCATCTTTAAATGGTAACAAGAGGAAGTAACTGCCAGTTTTAGCAAGCCTAACTGCCATTAAAGATTATGTTGTTAATTTGAGTCAACTAGCTCTTCCCACAACCTTTGCTTTATAATCATTGTCTAAGCCTTCTTACAAGAATTCACATGATATACCATTCAATCAAAATCGGATCACACCAAATCAAGTATAACCAGGAGACTATGACTACGACTTCAGATCAAGATGCTCAGAATTGTTTCATCTTTTCCTACAACAACAAATGTGTACCTTTTCGATGTTGTCCATCATGATCCCCTTGACATCGGTTATTTGGGCCTTCAACTTGGTAAGCTTACTTATTTCCTCTGGATGGTTTATACAATACTCCATGTGCTCCTTAAGTCTAGGCCTATTTTAAACAACAAACAAAACTCAGTGCCAAATTGTAGCCAAGTGAATCCACCCAGATGTTATTGTAATGTAGTCATGGCAAAACACAAACCCGAACTCCCTGTCTAGATTGTAGGCAATGCTGAACCCTACGGTTTCGAGAACAGGGAAAAGGATTCTCTCCTCCATTTGAGCATGCTCAAGCATCAGCTCCTGAAGCTGGGAATAGCTCTTCCCGAATTTCCTCATCTCCATCTTCGGCGTTCCCGCCGAAGGATCCGCCGCCTTTCTCCCTCCACGCGCCGCCAGATCCTCCGCCCACCTCGCCAGTCTCTCCACGTGCCACCC
>NW_010966881.1:5359737-5380299 GCF_000463585.1 Tarenaya hassleriana | reverse complement strand
GCTGAACCGATCCTCAAACAAATCATCATCGTCATCATCATCAGCAAGAGGGTGTGGCTCATTTTCCTTTATACTTGCACCATACCGCTGCTTGAAGTCTTCCTTCACCCGTTCAAGAAACACGAAAGGAACACTCCTTCCCATGGACTCATCAGCAACCACAAGAAATGCTGGAATGCAAAACAGAAAGGAAAAAAAACACATGCATCATCAATGATCAAC
The DNA here is from genome assembly GCF_000463585.1 of Tarenaya hassleriana. Classification (NCBI taxonomy): domain Eukaryota; kingdom Viridiplantae; phylum Streptophyta; class Magnoliopsida; order Brassicales; family Cleomaceae; genus Tarenaya; species Tarenaya hassleriana. The sequence goes on along the minus strand of NW_010966881.1, from coordinate 5,380,077 downwards.
CAACCACACATCATCATGCCGGAAGTAAAATATTCAGACACTAATTATGGAGACATGGAACAAAGAAAGAAACTTACTGAAACCAGTGTCAACAAGGAAGTTAAACGTGTGACCGTCACACGAATAAGTAAACTTGCTGCTATTTGAAGGTAGCTTCTGTAGGCATTGCACAGCAATGGTGCTAAAGTTACCCGAATAAGACGTATGTTCCGCGAGAACAACCGTTCCTTTCGCAACAAAGCTATATATCAAACCCTTTTGACTCATTTCCTAATCAAAGCTTCCGGAAAACCAAACACCGCAACAGAAGTCAACCAGTTTAAGACCAGATCTGAAACCCAGTAACCACAGATAATGTCAATAAAACTGATAGTCAAAATTGTCGCCCAAAATGGAAGAAATCGGATATCACTACATTAATTTCACGCAACACAGATTGAAGGGAGACCACTTGGGCAACTGCTATCGGAATTCGATAATTTCACAATAATGGGTCAGATCAAAACCCTAATTAACATCATAAGACGACCTGTAATTGTAAATCGCGAAAACCGGGAGAAAAACCCTAATCGTGTTTATGGGCGATGAATAATTGACAACGAAAAACAGAAAAAACAACAACTATTAATAAGATTTACTTGAATTCGATATCCTTTCGTGCGATTTCCCCGGGAAAAGAAAAACAAGAGAAGAACAGAAACGAAGACGCGATGAATCAAAGATCCGTGAGAAGAAAAAAATGAACACAAACCGAAGAGATATGCAGCTTTTAGCGGCGAAGAGACGAGAGAGAGAGGAGAGACGGTATGCTTGCTGTGGAAGGATCGGAGCTCCAAAATCGCACCCAAGTGGTTCACGTTTGATAGATCAGTATGTATATATGTTTATTGGATGTGTATGCAGTATGCGTACATAAACGTGTTACATGGCAGATATATTTATTGGATCATATATATATATATGCGTGTGTGTAGAGGTATTGGACCTCTATGAAATTCCTAACAATTTAATTTTTTTTATATTATATCTACAAACTTGGTAGAAATATTATTAATGTTTCAATAAAAAATTGTTTATAACTAAATTTTATATTAAAATTTTATTAATCTGATCCAATATACATACATATATATATATATATTAAATATGCAAGTGTGTATACATTTGGATTGTCTATTGTAGCTGAAGACAACACAAACTCCAAAACTCGAGAGAACATTCTTTTTCATTTTTCATTTTATTTTTTTGTTTGTTTTCTATCTCAAATTAACCACAAAAGGGATGGAAAAAAAAAACAGAGGGGGGACTGTTCCAAACCAACGAGCACACGGACAAGAAACAAGAACATAACCTAGAACCAAAAAAAAAAAAACTCGAAGGAAATACCGAAAACCGCCTAGAATCCGAAGCTCTCAGACAGAGTAGTTACAAGAAACCGAGGTTGTCGTCGAAGAAGCCGAATCGCTCGACGAGGAAAGCGATGGAGACGAAGAAGAAGACGGGCTCTCCGAACTGACGATGACAGCCTCCTCGACCCCGAAAAACCCCGGGTTATCTAAGGCCGAGAAATCTTGTTTCACGTCCTCGAACAAGAAGTCGATGCTTTCCTCGAACCCTAGATCGTTGAACAGCTCGGGGAACTCGATAGGGCTCGGCTTCTGATCCGTCAAAAACGGGGCGAGCCCTGAATCCATACAAAAGCTCCAAGCCAGCTCGTTGTTGTCCGAAGAAGAGTCTATGTCCAGAATGGTCGAAGAGTCCATGCAGCAAGTGACCTCTCCTTCTTTATACGTCTGAATCTCTGCAGTGTCTTGCTCTCGTTTCTGCTCTTCTTGGTTCGGCTCTTGCAAGTAATGCCCGTACTCTTCTCCTTCTTTTCCAGGCTTCGCCTCGGTTTCTTGATCGATTTCTGCAGCCGGTGATTCGATCACATGCTCTTGGGTTTGGTTGAGAGCGAAGGGGAAAACGCCTTTTTGCTTCAAACGGTCCATGTAATTGCTAATGTCGAAGTTCGTAACCGCATTCGCTCCTCTATACTCTATCGCCGCCATGTCATACGCCGCCGCCGCTTCCTCCTGTGTGTCTTTCAGCCCCCGACCAAAAAAAAAACTAAGTGTATTAGTACGTAAAAAGCTTCACAAAATTGGCACCATATATCCAGAAATGGATACAAAAAATGGGAAAAGAATGAGCCAATTTGAAAAATTTTCTGTGGTACGTCATTGTACCGGTCAGTAACAACAGATAATTCTAATGTCAGATGGTATTAGTCTTTATTATTTAAACAATTTCCCTAATAAGATAATAAGACAATGTGCCTGGGCAATTTTGAACTAAACCGAATGGAATTGGATAAACCGGGTAAACCGGTTAAATATGGTAAAACCCAAAATAATCCGAACCAGACCAAAATTTTGGCTCATTTCGGGTTTATATCGGTGACCATCGTCACAATCTGGTATAAACCGAACCGAATTGAAAACCAAAGAAACCCAAACCAAACTCTGAAATTTGTAGAACCGGTTTTGGTTTGGATTTCTTTGGCTTCCGGTCTGGTATACGAAAACGGACTTGTGACAATGCAAAACTCTGCGTTTGATTAGAAGTGGTTTGTTTGCCCTAATTAATCACTCCGCCGCCAATAAAAAGTTATGGTTAGAGCGAGAGTCAACAACTCCGACCTTATTATATGTGTAAAGTTGCATATAATAATAACGAAATATACACACACTCACGCATGATACTTATTGTCAACATCAATAAAAGTTATAAAACCCTATATTAGTGTACCAGGACCTAATTAGGTCCACATACTTATATCCATGCAAACAATTCTTTTCTACGAATTTCACGTAATATTAGAGATAAATTAAATACTAAAATAGAGAGAGAAATAGAAATTTTATTTCAGAATATACATAATAATAAGCATATATTTTTTCTACCCGAGTAATCAGAGAGGCACGTGATTCCTACTAAGCACAGGGATTAGTATCGAATCCCCTACTGAATCCCATTTTAATAAGACAAAACCATAAAATATAAATTTTAAAAGACCTATAAAATTAAAATGTTAAGGAAAGCAAAAAATAGACCAAACCAGATCGAGTCCGGGTTTTTGTCACGTGACTTGACCCACGCACTCACGCGCCAGTTGTGTTTCATGCAAATGAAGACACACTTGTAACTGGCACACTTAGATCGTCGTGTGTATAACTTCCAACCACTAATTTCTTTTGTAATAATGATCTTTGACCCTTCTATGTGATATTTCCTAAAAAATAATAATTAGGAGCTCGAATGTTATTCAAAAGTATGAAAACAACCTTTTTTTATCGTTTAATTGTAAAACTATTAAGCTTTTAGATTAAAAAAAATGGAAAATTATTGTTTGATGTGGTAATAAGTTTTTTTTTATTTATCATTAGAACTCATGATAACTAATGAATTTTCCTAATAAAAGCCAAATGTTATTATGGATGGATATATGACATGATTTCAATTAGGAGATAAAAAATTACTACTTATTTTGCAGTTGAACATCATTTGACTGATAAAATAAATTTGGGTAACAATCTATTTTTAAAAAAAGACTAAATTGTGTTCCAAAAAGAAAACAAGTTTATGAGGAAAAAGAATAATTTTTTTTCCAAAAGAACATAAAAGATGAGCAAAATGATTATTTTTTTTCCTACAGATATCTGCACGATCCCAAAAAAAAAGTATCAAACCAATTTAAAAATGGTAACTTTTTTTTTAGCGAAAAGTTGTTAATATTCCTTACTGCACATAAGAAATGTAATTTTTTTTAATAAAAATGAAAAGGTGGGAATTAGATTTAATAAACGATTATAAAAATATATATGGGAACATGATGTCAAAACCTGGACACCTCACGTGAGTGTGATTCAAAGGCACTGCCTCACCATTTCTTTTCCTTTTTTTTTTTCTGTCGATATTTATTATTATTTCAGTTAATTTTTCTATTAATGAATTTTTTTTTGTCAACCTACTAAATTTTCTTTGATTTTATTCCCCTAACGATGTGTCCATATCGTGCTTTTTAGCCCATAAGGACACATCGATTTTGTTCTCTTTTCCATAAGCGTTTTAAATTAATAATTTTAGATTTTTTATATCATTTCCTATAAAAAGTTTGTAAATCAATTTATATACATTGTTAGAAAAGGAACACGTCCAAAATATATAAATTTGCATAGTTTTGAAAGCAAAGAAGCGAATTGAGTCTAGCAAGAAAATAAATTTTGCTTAAGAAAGGGGTTTATTAGAGTACCGATCTATATTCATCTTATTTATTTGATTTTTTTCTCTTCCATTTATGCTTATATTTTTAAACATAATTCTTCATTTTAAACAATATATGGAAAATTGTTAAAAAAAAAAAAGTTAAGACTCCAAAACCATTTTCTTAAAAAGAAAAAGGAGATTGGAATGGTTTTATGTTGTTCGAAATGGAGAAAAATATATTCAATTGTTACTATATAAATGAACTAACTTTCGCGAATGATTTTGTTTTAATGTCACGTTATTTTTTTTGGATTGCAAAGTCCTTTCGTTGTCGTTTTCCTACGAAAGAACTCGTAACACGAACACACTAAAGGTCTCGATGCCTCGGAGACATAAGAATAACTAAATTATAATATAATTAAATAATTAGCCTCAAATTGCAGATTTATTTGCATTTAAAAACGTGTGAAAAGTCGTCGAAGCGAGTGCAAACTCGAGAGGGAGATCGGGGGGGTACGTACTATAAGTGCCGAGGTACAAGTACTTGTTTCCAAACACTCTCCCAATTCGCGCCTCCCATCGTCCATTATGATGATGCCTGTTGTTCCAGTATCCAAACACGACCCTTCATCAGTCTTATCTTCTTTAAAAAAAAACATTTTAAATTACTTAAAATTATGCACATATTATATATTAAATAGCGCTATAAAAAAAGTGTTATTAAGTATTAACACAAAAACTCTATTGTTTTTTTTTTTATAAATCAAAATTCCGTTTTCCCTTTGTATTGGTGTCATTCTTTTATCAATTAAAAATAAACTTTTGGAAAATAAAATTACAAAACACAGAACCAAAATGAAGAAGAGCAGCTTAATTTTCTCAAGAAAACTTTAAATTCTTCAAAATTATGAAAGAAACTAAAAACTGTTACTAACACAAAATCTCCACGATTTTTTCGTACAAAATAAAATTCAATTTTGTCATTTTTATGGTGTCGTTATTTTATAAAATAAAAATAAACTTTGAAAAGAAAAGAAACCTAGCGACGCCGCGATACTTGGAGACGCCTCTAGAGAAGCCGCTGCTCTGCCGCCGCAGCGACGCCAAGTATTCCTCTCTCGTCACTCTCTTCATCTCCTCCATCTCCTTCGTATACGTTTCAATCTTCAAAAAAAAACAAAAAAAAAACATAAACTTGAGTCGGATTCGATCAAAAGTCGGACATGCATCGATCAATCTGACGAAATCCCACCGGAAAATTCAGGATCGTGTCGGGTCCCCAGTACTTGAGCGCAGCGAGATCGTACGTACGAGCGGCGGCTTCTTCGCTGTCATAAGCCCCTGAAGAGAAGGGAAATTAGGTGGTAGCAGGTGAGGCGAGGGTTTAATTAAGGAATAATTAATTATGATCACCAACTTGATTGATTAGTTGAAGATAATTTTACCCAGATACACTGATGTAGGAGACGAAGCAGGGAAGTGGCAGAGCAGGATCAATCGCCCCATGAACAAAAGGAAAGAGCATCGTGAGGAAGAGAATCAGAAAATTATGGAGAATCAGTTGAGTTCGGAGAGAAAAATGCGTGCCCAGATCTTTGAATCTGTCGTCTGCTTGAAAAATCGGATCAAAATCCAAACTTTTTTTTTTCAAATTGGGAAGATTACAAAAAAAAAACAAGAGGGGTAAAAAGGTAAAATACCTTGTTTGCCTTTCTTGTTCTGGATTGAATTCCAAGAGCTCTTGTCCCATAAATGAGCTTCAAATCGCCCGGTCCATCGATGTCTGGTCACACAAACCGCAAAAACATGCAATGCACATAATCAAATCGGATCAAAACCAGACAAAAAATGGAGAAAAAACAACAAGCTAGAGGGAAAAAAAAGTCAGAAATCGAAACCTTGTGACCCCTCTGTAGATCGAGCTTCGTCTCCCGGAGCCAGGGCTTGTCGGGTTATCATCAGTGGACGTCGTCGAAGAGGAAGACGACGAATAAGAAGGAGAAGACTTCTTTGCCCTCTTGGCACGTTTCGGTCTCGGAGCCTCCGGACGAGCCGGAAGGTCGGAGGGCGGGGAAGAGACGGAGGAAGAAGAAGCAGAAGAAGTGCAGGTCGGAGATCTCTTCATTAAATTATGAGAAACGAAACACCAACAGAGGATTGAAATCGAGAGAGAAATGGAAGAAAGGGAAAGAAGAAACAAAGGGTTTCTCCTTGGAAGTGAAGTTGGCTTTGGAGAGGAACTGTCGGGAGAATTTGTTTACCAAAACAGGGAATGAGAGTGTGTGAAGTTAAATAAAGAGTGACAAATGATGAAAAAAAGAAATGGTTAACCAGAGGAGGAACCCAACTGGAGTTTGTTGGGCCTCTAGTTAATTAACCCTGAGTTAATAGGAGGCCTAACACTTGGCTTCGTGTTGCAGCCATGCTACCAATAGTTATACTCTCTCCACAACTTATTTTTATTCTCTGTGTTTTCCGTTTTATGATACGGAATATTAAATCAATTTAGTTTATTTTAGACAAAAAAATAATTATAAAACAAAAACAATACTTTTAAAAAAAAAATCTCAAAATTGTTTATTTCTTAATAATATGGATCTTTTTCGTCTATAATAAAATACTTCCGCATAAGAACTATAGCGGTGTTTGCTCGTGAATGGATCATTCATATATATATATATATATATATCAACATATCCAATAATATAGATTAAATATAAGTGCGCGGAAATTAAAATAACTTCTAAACATGTATATTTTCTAACTAGCATATTTAATGCAATAAAAAATGTAACCGTTGTTTTAGAAGGGAATGCATATTTAACAAAACTTTACAAAATCTCAATTTATTTAATAAATAATATCAATATGAACAAAATGCTTCCCATGAATCGCATGAGCTGACTCACATTATGGAATATGCTTCCCATGAAAGACCCCCATATCTCATGTGTTAAAGTTTTGAGTAATATAGGGACCTTTTGTTATTATTTATATTTGTTGTTGTTTTTAAATGGTTTAAAGTGTTGATAAGTTTAAATTATTAATTTCTATATACTGCAAATGTTTTGCGCATTGGTTTTTTAAACGAAGTTTAGTAAGTAAGACACGACGATGGCATATATATATATATATATATATAAATCGGAATTTCACCGAAGTGGCCCAACTACATCTAGATTCGAAGGATCGGCCCAGCCCAACTATGTAATCGGCCGGATAATGGGCAGGTGTATTACATCTATATTTCATATAAACAAATTTGTTTCAATCCAATAATAAATCATATTTTATTTATTTCAGTTTGTTTTATTCGGATTTGGTTTGGTTACTTATAAAATTAAACAGATTCAAAAGGAAAAATACATAAAAATTATTTAGATAATTTTTGAAAATTTAAAGATAATTTAACATAATAAAAAGAATAATAAAAAATTAAACGACACAATGGTTTTTTTTTATTTTTTTTATTTTTATTAAATTCCAATTAAATCCTAAACAAATCAAACGAAAAATTCAAAATTTAAAAACGAAACCCGAAATACAAGAGCCCGTTTACAAGACGTCTCTCCGTACAGAATCTTTCCTCCGTATATCCCCCGGTGGGAAACAATGAATTGAAATCTCCCTCGTTATGAACATTTTGTCTGTCACCGAGGAAAGAAAATCTCAGCGATCTTCTATTTTCCTGCATTGTGCGAACGCTGAGGTTTACTCTCTCTCTCTCTCTCATAAACCCAGAAACCTCAGTTTCTTTCTTTTGCGATTACTGCCTCAAAGCATTTCTTCTTTCTCTGTCGTTTTCCTCTCCATTTGTATTTCTTTCGAAGTTTGCTGTTTGTCTGGGCTTCTGGGATTCTTTTGCGTCAGATTTCACTTTGGTAAGTTTCTTTTTCTCCTTCTTCTTTGTGGGTTCACGTTTCTTGAAGCTGTTCTGTTAGTAGTTATCCGTCTCTTGTTGTTGTCCGTCTGATGATCTTGAAACTCAAATGGGAAAGGGTGAGTTGCTTTCATGCCTAGTCTCTCTCCAATTGTTTCAGACTTCCGAATTTCACATCGTCTATCCGATTGTGGATTGTAGTTCCGAGTTTTTCATCTTGGAATTTGGGACTCGAAGATTTCGCACGCAAGAAATTTCGACGCTTTGCATTGGAAGTCATATTTACTTTGTCCAACTTTCTTGTACATGTAGTCTACAGCGTCCGTAAATTCTTCAGGGTTTGGGATCGATTCCATTGTGATCTTTACTTAGATTCTGATGTGAAATCATGGTTCAAATTTTCAGTTTGTGGGTTTGCTAAAGTTCCAGTCTTTCTTGCTTTTATGAAGAAATGTTTTGGTTAATCTACTCAAGCGTGTGAGGTATTGTTGCTATTTTGCTTAGATGAGTCCGTCTACCTGTATGCATTGCATTATGCTTTTAGGTTTTCAAGAGAGTCGATGATGAAAGTCTCATCCAATTTGTCTTGCTTATATACATTTCAATTTGTTATGCTGTAATTGTTAGATTAGTTTTTGGCTGTTCAATGGAAGGTGAAGACTGTGGCAGTGCAAAGAATTCTGAGTTTGAGCCATTGGCACGAGAGAACTCCATGTGCAACCTCACTCCCGAGGAGATCGATGAAATTCTGAAAAATGTTTGGACTGCTGAACCTAACCAGACTGTAGTAACCGGGCCAGGAGGCGTGATTCTGGGCAGTGAAAGTAGTTCCATGCAAAGCCAGGCCAGCCTGCCATTGACCACCGGAACTTTCGGCGAGAAAACGGTATATGAAGTCTGGAGAGAGATGGAGATAAGCGAAGGCAGCGAGGAGAACAAGCGTCAGGAGAGGCGGCAGCCATGTCTGGAAGAAATCACCTTGGAGGATTTCTTGGCAAAAGCTGGAGTTGTATCTGAATCCACCATCGAAAAACAAAGTTGTGGGTCTGCTTCTGGGTTTGATCCCAACATCAATCCACAGTTGCTACACTATCAGCGACAGGGTATGATTACGGCACAGCCTCTGCTGGCGGGTAGTAGTGCAATGACGGGTGCAGCACTGCCTAATCCTTGGACGGGAACGTTGTCAGATGCGCAGATGTCAGTGTGGGAAAGGCGTTTGCTAGGGCAGTCTAGTAAGGAATCTGTTGAGAGGAGGCAGAGAAGGATGATAAAGAACCGGGAATCTGCTGCACGTTCAAGGGCGAAAAAGCAGGTAAAAAGTCTGAAAATGTTTGTAAACTGTCACGACATTCCGGAATTCTTTCGTTCTTTCTTTGACACGAAACTATGATGAACAGGCTTATACAAATAGCCTGGAGAACAGGGTCTCGATATTGAAGGAGGTTAATCAGAGGTTGAAGAAACAGAAGGTGAGTTTTGAATTTCGGATGCCCTCTCTAGTGAGTGGGGATATAGGTCTCCTAGTCTACGGGCCGGGACTACTCGGCCTTGTATGTTTTTGTCTTACCGTTTTCTCTTCGGGTTCGACAGGAGCTCGAGGAGATGTTGCCCGAAACTCCATTGGATGAGCCCAAGTATCAGCTGCGGCGAACATCTTCAGCTCCGTTCTAGAATCTGTCCTGCCTCACCATTTTTTGAAGATAAAAACCACACTCCCTTTTTTTTCTATTCACTTTGAAGATGAGACAAAATCTGTTCATACATACATACATACATACATACATACATACATACATAGAGATGTTCTGTATATCTGTATATAGAGGCTACAGTAGTGTCAGCTTAAAACTGCTTTTCTTCTAACTGTGTTTGAAGGCACTGTTTGTATTACATATTTCACTGTTTTGTAGTAAATGTAAAAAAAAAAAGGTTTTGAAAGGTTTGAAATGAGACTCAAACCTTGCAAATCTGTATGGGAAAATCTCTCCCTTATGGTTAAGATCCTATGTTTACACTTTACACTCCCACGGTAAATAGAGTATGGTCGAATTGCCCGTAATAATTCTAAATCAAAATCGAAGTTTTTCCTTATTTTTTTTTTTAAAGAAAATGACATTTTACTGCACCAATTTAGTAATTTTACAAAAACCTATACTATATTATCAAATGTTTCAAATCTATACACGAATTATCCAATTTTTTTAACTAATTGATAACAAAAAAATAAAAATATTAAAAAAATCGAAAAAATACATATATACATATATATACATACAAATATTTTTATATATACACATATATAAATACATATACATGTATACATGTATCTATATATAAACATATGCAATGCATACATATATATGTATGCATACAAAATAAAAAAAATACATATATATTCATATCTATATAGAAATATAAATATAAATATATATACTCTTATGTATAAATATATCTATATATACATAGAAAATAACAAACATACACATACATTTATACAAATATATTTATACATACATATATTTGTGTATATATAAATATATTTGTATGTACGTATATGTATATATATATATATATTTTTATTTTTTATGTATATATAAATATATACTTGTATATCAAATTAAAAATTTATGTATATATAAATATATTTATATGTATGTATGTATGTATATATTTGTATAGATGTATGTGTATATTTTTTTATTTTGTATGTATATATAGATATATTTATACATAGGAGTATATATGTTTATATTTGTATTTGTATATAGATATGAATATATATGCATATATATACACGTATAGATATATGTATATATATGTATTTTTTTATTTTGTATGTATATATACATGTATATATGTATATGTATTTATATATGTTTGTATGTATATATATTTATGTATATATATGTATTTTTTTTATTTTTTTTTCGATTTTTTTTTTAATTTTTTAATTTTTTAATTTTTTTTTTGAATTTGACGTAGTATGCTGACGTGACAAAATTTTCCACGTGACCTTCCATGTCAGCCGCCACTGGCCTTCCACGTCAGCAATTAACATATATTTTAACACCGTTTCAAATTGTGTAGTAAATTGCGATAAAATTGGATTATTCGTGTATGGATTTTGTATATTTGACAATATAGTGTAGATTTTTGTCAAATTCAAAATTCACGTAGGAATATATCACCTTTGCTAAATTGGTGTAAGAAAATATCATTTTTTTTATGATAATTTATTTTCATGCTTTTAATATAATTAATTTTCTATTAATTTTAAACAAGTCCATCTAAAATCAGTCAATATTATTTAAATTAATTCATATAAAGTCAATGAAAAATTAATATTAATTTTTTACATGCTTTTAAAAAATCAAATTAATGACTCTTATTTTTTCATTATACTATTAATGTTTTCTAGATTAAAATTTTCTAAATCTATCCTTCCATATCATTTGTCTACCTAAATTCACGCGTTCCGCAAATATCCTCCAAGGTAATTTCAATTACGAAAACAATTTCTCTCGTACAGAAAACTCAGAATAAATAAATAATAACATTAAAAAGAAATTATCAAAAATATCCCAGCATTGAGATTCCTCGATAGGACCATGTCCACTATATTTCTGCCACTAAAATTCGGCCGTGCCTATAATTCGGTGGTACCTAAATTTCGGCCTACCTAAAATAGTATCGACACCGTCTAATTCCTACGGCAACCAAACCATAACATATACGTGGAATGCATTGCATCTCTTTCTTGTTCTCTCGAGCGCCGTTTACACGAATAAAACGACGCCGTTCACTGGAACGAGGAACAACATTTTTTACGTGTAAAATTATTTATACGCCAATAAGGAACGATTTTGATATATACCCATGATGGGCGACCCACATATGCGTTCAATTTGTTAAATCATTTAGACGATTTTCTTAAAAATACGTTAAACTATTTCATTGCGTTTTACTAGTTGGGGCAACCGTTTCGGGTTCATGAACGATTTATTTGGTATTCTAAAATTTGTATCAAATTAGTACCGTATATTATTCGGTTCGATTCGGTTTCAGTTTCGGTACGGTTTGATTCGGTTTTTATTTAAAAAAATTTATTTTCTTAAGAAAATTTCGATTCAAGAATTTTATAAAATTCGGTTCGATTCGGATTGGTTTTGAAAAAATCGGCTCTATAAAAAAATATACCGTTTGAGAATTTTGAATGGTAAAGTTCAGAAAAAATATCGAGATTTTCGGTTCGTTAAGGTTACCTCTAAGTACTTGAGTTATAAACTGAGTATTCTTAAAACCTCACTCTTCTCAAATACTGTAATTTCCGGAATGGTAAGCCAATACTCTACTTTTAGATTTGGTCATCTAAAAATAGTAAAAACAGGAACTATAAATAAATTGTATAATATTCTTACAGTTTTCACACACCATTCTAGAGAGAAGGAAGCAGCGATTGTTACGTCAAAAATCTCGGGGTCATGACGACATTTCACTCGACCACGTTCAAAAGGCTCGCGGTTTTCGCCCTTATCATGGCCACGTGTCTGATCCAAGCGAGTGTCGCGAAGGGTGGTGAGTGCCTTAAGGGTTGTGTTCCGAAGTGTTTGGAAGTGGCGAAAGATCCTGGCGCATGTGAGAGCGCATGCAGAGAAATTTGCAGTGACCATCTCTATGGGAACTCGAAATACTTCGTGCCAAGCCCAGAAGAAGCACGCGAACTAGTATGCAGTTTTATTCCGTGCAAGAAAAGAAATGGGTGAGGCAAAGTGTTGGACCTATAAAAAGATATATTTCTATATATGTTTCAATATTTTACGTGTAACTCGCTATAACGTATGAAGCGTTACACCCCTATCTGTTTACGGCGATGAAGGAATAAAATGGAGCTGTAGTGTGTGTGTTTTTTATATATACCATGAGAGGATGGATCTTATACATATTAATGTTCTATTTCTATATATAACACCCAAAAGTTGTTTTCATTTTAAAAAATAAAATGAACCCTAAATTAAACCCTATATATAAACCCTAAGAATGGGGTAAAGACGGCTTTTACCCCACCAAAAAAAGAGATTATACGAAGATACTGAAATTCGAGTTATATATATATATATATATAAAACCCAAAATGTTAATAGAACATCTTCTAATGACAACAAAACCCCACGTGATAAATTTCTCCGATCGGGGATATAACAAGCAGAACCTTGAAAACTCATGGAGAAAATTTGTTATATAAATGTTAGTGAAATATGTGAAATTATATCGTTGTAACAGTTGAGTCAAAGCTGGATAAGTCTTCTCAACAAAAAAAAAAAAATTAAAAAGCATTAATCTTATTTACCAAAAAAAAGAAGCACTAATTAATCTTCTGTACAACGCCATAGAATTCGCGCACCTAAAAATAGCGTAAACCACAACTATATATAAATTTACCAACACGTTCGTAAAGTTTGTCGCGTCAATCGATCTTGCCGGGAACGACGATGAAGAAGGCGTACGGAATGATACCGGTTTTCGCCCTGATGATAACGATGTTTCTGGTGGAAACGGGCACTGCCGAGAGGGATGGTTGCGTCGAAAAGAACTGCGTTCTGTGTCGGAACCAGGACTGCGTCAATGGATGTTTTCCGTGTCTGAAAAGCAATTGCCTGAGGCGCTGTATCCCGGGATGTTTCGAAGTGGCGAAAGAGCCGTCCTATGAATCGTGCATGATACCTTGCTCGCTATTTTGCACCGACAAGGGCCACGGCGGCAGCGGCAGCAACGTCAGGCGATCTGGCGGCCTCAATTACTTCGTTCCCACCCGGGACGAGGTAAGGAGACTTGTGTGCATCTTCATGCCCTGTAAAAGAATAAGAGATATCAGGGTGTGAAAAACATAGGTCGGAGCTGCGCCTCTCTGATTTTTGTTTTATTTTTTTGTTTTTGACGATTATTTCATATTTCATGTAACACATGAATGTATCAGAACTCCCATCTATAAATTCAACTTTTATATATATATATATATATATATGCCGGAGTTCTTGATCATTGATCTAGTGAAGAATCGTATATTCCAATTTTGGGTATATCCATGCAATATCCGAACTCTTGATATAGCGCTGAAGTTTTCTTGTATCGAAAGACAAAATAATAATATCGTAAACTCCTTAACAGTGTATAAACTTTTCATAATTCCTGATATAGCGAGTTCACCAATTAATTGTTTGCCAGTATATATGTGTAATCGAACCGATATATATATATATATATATATATATATATATATATATATATGTGTGTGTTATAATATGATGCAATGCCAAATTACCAAAGAGGACACTCTCCATTGATATTTTTATTCAAACAGCTTAAAAGATGTAAAAGCAAAGCTTTGTTCTTGTCCATCATGTTTATGTTCTGAAGCACAACCAGTAGCTTACCTGTCCTGAAACCTTTTCCAAGGCAACAGATACACAGAGTATGTACATACGTACGAATATATATAATCGCCTATACAGCCGATTCAGGATGAGATTTCCGCCGAGTCGGGCTTCCCCTCTGCAGCTTGGCTCTTGAGAAACTCCAGCACCGATATCCGCTGTTTGCAGTTAACAGAATATCATGCGTTAGTGTTTTCATCTGTATGGGTGCCGGTCGGGTATCCGAGTTTTCCGGCATACCCAACCTCGGCCTGTCCTCGCCCCCTCGGGTTTCTCTGTCAGAGTACCTGAACTCGGACTGAGATGGTCAGGTACCCGAGCTACAGATACCCGTGGAGTGGGTACCCGGTGTGATGAGGCGAGGGGATCGTTTAAGTAAACGGGAAAGAGAGTCATTTTAGTAATCTTACTCGTTGGTCGAGAGCAGAATCTTTGGAGTCTAGTTTCAATTCCAAGAGCTTGATGCCTTCTTTGAAACCATTGATGGCTTCACCTTCATTTTGTAGAGTCCTGTCTACATCAGCAACTTTCGCTAGAGAAACTGCCACATCCAGAATCTAGTACGAAAGACATGACAACAAACAACATCGACATGTTTCGTCAGATAGGATTGTATTTATCTTGGTAAGAACCATTAATGAAAGCCATGAACAATGCATAGAACACAAATTTTGTCGTCCATTCGAACATCATCTATATGGGAACCTGAGTATGTAATGTGGCTAGATAGTGTATTACAACAAAATGAATCTTGTTAAATACCGTCTAACTCTCATCTTGCAAAATCCTAATTAACAACAATAAGAAGAATTAACTACAGCAGGAAGCAATTTCACTCCGAAGTATTGTGGTTAGCCTTCATGTATATGCTATAATGATTTAATAAATATAACAACCTTATCATCCATGGAGTACTCAGCACTACTTCATCACCGATTTCTTATGGATGAGGACGACAACTAACTTGTAATCAGAAATATCATGCTTTTGAAGTAATCTTAGATCTAGAATGAATCGGATATACCACAACCAAGATGAAAGGAAAATAACAAAAAGTGAAACAGTAAAAGCATTCTTACCTGTGAAGGAGAATCTGGATGAAGCTTCATAGCATCGCGTCTGACATTTAAAGAACGGAAGTAATAAGATCTTGCAGCTTGTAGGTCCCCATCATAGTATTTAAGATCTCCTATTTTGTTGAGTGATACGGAAAGTGTGTGTGTGATCTGCAAGTTCAGAAATATTTATTGAGGAACGGGGAAAAGAACGCAAATCCACAATATAACAAAGGGAACCAAATTATGCTAAAACCTCCAAATCATCAATCGGCAGTTTCATAAGGAATTCAACACTCTCTTCGAAATGATTGACTGCTGAGCTTGAATCTCCCATTGCTCGGCTGTAGCAACAAGCCAAGTTAAGTTCAACCAAAAAACCATGATGTACTTCTGGTAAGATTGAACTAAACAATACCAGA
Source organism: Tarenaya hassleriana (assembly GCF_000463585.1). Taxonomy (NCBI): domain Eukaryota; kingdom Viridiplantae; phylum Streptophyta; class Magnoliopsida; order Brassicales; family Cleomaceae; genus Tarenaya; species Tarenaya hassleriana. Next base: position 5,364,038 of record NW_010966881.1, on the reverse strand, counting down.
TTTCAGAATAAAGTGCTCCGTTTTTCACTTAAGAAGACCCAACTCATTGTCTTAAAACACATTTGGACACAGCATGTGTAAGTTGTAACAACTATCCAAAGCATTCTTGCTGCTGAACTTCAATGTTTCCAGAGAACATTGAGAGCAGAGAGATAAGTATAAAAATTTTTCGAACTTAAAAAGGGGGAACCAAACATTACCTGCAGTCTCCAAGCATGCCAAGAACTGCTCCAAGCTGTGAACACAACTCTGGTGTGTTTCCCATCCTCTCTAATTGATCCCGGATGTCTTCCGCACACATTGTTAACCTTGACTTTGCACTTTCAAAATTCTGGGCTCGAAATGCCTACACATAAAGATTGGTATACATTAAGAAGGACAATAACAAGAATTCCACAGCTGAGATATTCCTAATAAGCATATTCAGTACAATATCCTATCTAGTTCGGTTACACACCCTCATTGCTTGCTGCACCAAGAAAGAACCTCTTTCCAACGAGACATCCTCGTAGACCACCTCTTTGCAATTGTTTTCTAATTCTACCTCTTCTTTTCCAGTATCAATAAGAGATCTTTTGATTCTAGCATGACCTTCGATAAACTGCTCAACCATCTTCTGAAGTTTTTCATCAGCTTCAATCTTTTCAATGTCAGCACCGCAAAGTGGGCAGTCCTTGAACCGTGAAATGCATGCTCTGTGCCAAACAAAAAAGAAGGATCTCTATAGAATCGACCCACCAAAACATGAAACTTTTACACGAAGAAAGTGAGAAAAGAGGACTCACTTGCAGAATACATGAGTGCAAGGCACACATCTGCTGGTCTCGTAAAGAAGTGCTTGGCAAATCACGCAACTGAAAGGTCCGATCTTGAATGTTTGAGAGTCATAACCAAATGGGCACTTGGGAGAAACCGTGGCGGAGTCCGTACAGTCCTTCTTCGCCTTGCCCTCGAGTTCAGGACAGCTTTTGCTCGCGGCTTCACGTTGCTTCCGAGGGCAAGATTCATCAGGACGAGCAGATTTGGCAAAAGGACAAACAGACGTCATCCGTGGAGAGATAACAACACAAAACCCTAAACGTCAAAGCGAACCCAGAATTACCAAAACTGAATCCGCAATCGGATTCGATCAATGTATAGGAACCCTGCTAACAGAATCGAATATAGAAGGTAATTAGATCCAATACAGCTTCAGGAAACTAAATTTCCGACAGATATAGGAGGAGCTCGTAGGATATAGATAAGAACCTGATGATTGAGATTCTGGACAAGATACAGCTTAATTAGATGAGATGCGTGTCCCTTCTGTCCCCTCGACTTCAATGGCGAGCTCTGCCTCCGTCTCCGTTCCAATCCCATTTTGTCTCCATCCCTCTTTATGGGTATGTGAATGGGCCTAAATATTAGGCCCAAAGGAAAAAGGAGTTGGGTTGTCTGTGAGTGCCCAATTGAATCAAAGCGTTTTGTAGACCAGAGGCAACTCTTTTATAAATTAATTAAACACAAAATAGTTGAAAATTTCATAAAATGAATATTATTTTCATACAAAATATTAAAATATATTAACATGATTAGAATGGGATAAAAATAAATATATGCATTTTTTAAAAAATTTATAAAATTGAATAAAAAAAATAATCAAATCTAAATCTAAAATAAGTCGCATCGAAGAATCAATTTGTAGGGATAAAGTTGCAATGTTTTTTTTTGAAGTAACAAAACGAAAGCACAACTGAATTTGTACGGAGAGGTGTCATAGGCTTTTCGCCGGATGAGGCTGGTCGGGATCCACCGTTCACCTCTCTCGTTTTCGCTGGTACCCTCATCTTCCTCTCTGGGATTGTGTTTATGAAACCCTAATTTCGATCTTGTGGCCAATCCTCATTCCTTGTTCCACAGTTCTCTCTCTGCCCCAAAGGGCCCTTTGATTCCTCATGCCTGAGCATTCGCACCAATTTCTCACGCCCTCTCTCCCCTTCGTCGCATGGCTTCTCCGTAATCCACCATAATCGCCGACCACTTTTCTCTGTTAGATGCCGCAGTCACAATGTGGGTCGTTTTCTTTTCTTCTCATCTTTTTCGGTTTTATCCTTCGTTCTCGTCGTGAATCAGAGAATTTCAAATGTGTTGTTGTGTGGATCATCCTTTTTTTCCCGTGAATTGGATAATCAGTGTGGGAGCACGAGCTATTCATACGTATGTGCTTTTTCTTGCTGATTGTTGATTCTCGTTTTCTTTGGCGACGGCTTCATGGGGGCAAATTTTAGGCTTTTAGTAAATCGGATGATGTTCAGAGAGGCCCTTCCAATGGAGAAGGTATGAACTTTTTGGTAGAGTCGGAGTTATGTTTTGTTTGTGGGTGTAACATGTCTGCAACTTCTGAAGCGGATGCATTGAATCAGTTTTGAATATAAGTTTCCGTGTCTTGCTTTATCTATCTTCATGGAACATTAGTAGGTTTATCGGTTTTTGCTTGCTTTGTTTATGGTTAAAACCTTACTCTATCTTCTTAAGTTTATACATTCAGTCAATTTTGTTTCTCATATAAGTTTTGGTCCTTCGCGATTGCTCTCTCGTTTCCTTTTCCTTTCTTGAAGATATGTTGGACAAGAACGAGAGCAGCAGGAAAAGCTCGTTCAGTTCTAAAGAGTATGTCATATGCCTATCCTTACTTTAACACGTTTCTCTGTGCTTTCTCACGGGATGAGATGTTATGTAGAATATTCTTCAGAAAATATGAGAGCTAGAACGTGGTTTTGTGTATGTTAGCCATTAGACTTGTTGTCACGATATTTGGAACGCGAGATATGTATGTGTGTTACTCTCTTTCTTTTTCGGTTTTATGAATATACATGAAGATTTTGTGTGCCTTATTGTTAGCTTAGCTGCTTATCCTGTGGGACACTGGGTTTCCGTCCCACAGTATAAGATCATACGAGAAATCATTATGACTTGGTTTCGGTCCCATGCTTCATGTAGTAGCTTTTCGGCTCCATACTTTTCCTGAAGTACTTTGTTATCTCTCTGGGTTTCCAATTCCAGTAGCAAGTATGAAAGATGTAGTTTGTAATACTGATGAGGTCTGGGCAAACGTTAGCTTGAATATTTTCATTCTGATCTATGTAGCTGAATTTGGGCATGGAAAGGGGTAAGATATTGGAAGATTTTTTCCCGTTGTAGGAAGCTTAACTGCTATGATCTTTCTTTCTTTTGGTTTGATTCCCTTTTTGACCTTTGATTTTCTTGAAAAATTGCAGGGTTCTTGAGAAATTGAAGAAATATGGAATTTCTGGAGTATTGTCTTATGGGCTACTTAATACCGTCTATTACACCATAGCATTCCTGTTAGTCTGGTGAGTGGAATAAGATATCGGTGTATCTTCATGTGTATCTTGGATTTTTCAAGCCGCCTAGATCTGCGGAGATGTTGTTACAAGTATTCATCATCTGTTCCGGCATCTTAAGTATCCATATTATATGTATTCATCTAATTTGGCATCTTAAACATCTTATACGCAGGCATCTTAAATGTCTCACAGGCATATTTGTATTTCTAAATTTTTGCATGACTGTCTTAGAACAAATCTATATTTTTTTTAACAGAATAATGCCGTTATGTTTTCGGTTCTGTTAAAATCCATCTGTTGTTTCAGGTTCTACGTGGCTCCAGCGCCTGGAAGAATGGGTTATGTTGCCGCTGTCGAGAGGTACACCCAATATTTTGAACACTTTGTAAGAGCGGAAGGAGCGTGAAAGGATTATCGTTGGGTGCAGATTTCTCAAAGTGATGGCAATGGTGTGGGCCGGAAGCCAAGTTACTAAGCTCATCAGAGCTGGAGGGTAAGCTACTAAAACAATTTCTCCTAATTAATTGGCCTGCAAATTTAGGCGTTTTCTACACCATTTTGACGAGACTTGCAAGTCACAGCATTAAAGATTTAGTAGCATCTTGTACTAATCACCATTAACAGTAAGGTTAGTGATGATTAGGTTGTATTGTATATACAAATATTGGCACCCAGCAAGTAATGTATAGAGATCCTTCATAAGAAACTCGGATTTTGTCTGAAAACAAATCCTTTGAAATGGTAATGTTTCAATAATCAGAGGGTGCAAATTATTGTTATTATTTGGTGGAGGCAGGGCACTTGCTCTTGCACCGTTTGTGGACAGAGGATTGACATGGTTCACTCTCAAGTTCAAGTTTGAATCTCAGGGAAAGGTTAGTAAAAGCCAAATATAAATAATTATGTGTATATACATATATATATATATATATATATATATATATATATAATCTC
>NW_010966881.1:5318946-5359298 GCF_000463585.1 Tarenaya hassleriana | reverse complement strand
TTTTCAGGCTTTCATGGCGATTGTAGGTGTGTGTCTCGGCTTCGCTGTGATGCTATTTCTTGCCGTGACGCTGTTATGGGCCTGAAATCTCTTCTCTTTCTCTCGCTTCTCCTCCATGGAATCAGAGGGCTAGACTCATTTTTCAATTAAAAAAAGTTATATTTAATTTTTATAGTATGTTTGATTTTAAAATGATATTATAATTACTCACAGGAGTTCGTTGTTTACTTTGGTTCGCAACTCAGCTTAAAGATATTGTAAAAAAAATGTATTCACTTTGATTATAGGGATTGCGACCAACTTTAAAGATACAATCATTTTGCTTCATCTCAGGTTCTGAACTTATTACAAATAGTTTTGTAATTTGATTTTGTGATTCAACGACAGAAATCCAACTCTTTTGTTTACCGCAACGAAAGCAAGCACGGTCAGATGAGCTTGTCTTGAAATGAAACAGCAGAATATTGCTTGTAGATATAATAAGAGACAAAGGTTTTATCTTTATAAGCACAACCACGAGCCATAAGTGGGAGATTTCCGAAGCGAAGGATTGCGAACACAGAGAACCAAGAAACAACAAAAAAAAACCCCTTACGATTACCTCTCGGTCCGTTCAAATCCGATCAATTTATGCCCAACAGATACATCCTTTGGACGACAGAACGTTGCTTGCTTCGCGGGCAACACCTTCACCCCGTCAGCGTCAATAGATGTCTCGAGACCACACGCATTGCATAAAGATTCAACGTCCGACTCCTGGTATTTTTAGAGATCCCTCGTAAATTTAAAATTTCGGAATCCACGAAACAAAAGGAATGATAATGAAAAGTCATGGGGAATAGCTCTGGTTATACCTTCATCATCAAGAGCTCGGATAGCCGAAGGAGAGGATAGGGTTGAAGCTTGTAGCCTACACTGTTTATGTATTGCACGGCCGAGGATCTCATCTTTCACCATTACATAACAAAAAAAAAAGGTACCATTAACCCAACCGACAGATAGCCGTAAATGAACACATTGCACCGCCGTGAATCGAGAGGCAATTTTAACCGTTAGACACACACTCTTGTACTTGAGGAACATTTTTCGTGTGATTCCCCTTCTATTTTTCTATTTCCCGCACATGTATATTTTATCCTTTTCATAGTCACTCATTTTTCACATGACACCAAAGCCGTACAGCATTTTAACAGTTGGGCATGCTTTGGAGTAAAATCATCCCAGATAAGTGCATAGCTATAAAAATATATTGCAAAGGTTACCTCATCAATATAATGCTCCATGACACATAACTGCAAGTATGTTGCCTCGGAAACTATTGTACACAAGAAATCCTTGTAATTACCCATCCGGAACAATCTGCCAAAATACAGAAAACGAGGGAAAAAACAGTGTTTTCATCCTTCCTTTATACAAAACTACACAAGCAATGCTAAGTTAAATTCCCTATTTGTAGTCAATAATAAATCATGCATAAGCAGGAAATTCTGAAATCAGAGATTTTTACCTTAAAATCTTCCGTGCAAAACATATTTCTTTGGATTTCACTAAAGCAAACGTCAGATTACGAAACCACAAAGACAGGGGCTCCCCCTGCAGATCAAAATGCCGATGCTTCAGATTTAGTCAACGCCAGTTGTAAATGATGACATAAAACTCCCATTAACAACAGTTTAGGAAACACAAGTACAACCATAGATCGGCTGCCGGGATCAAGATGAAGAAGCACGTAGAGAGAGCGGTACTCGGCTTCATTCTCGTAAATGTAATCTGTTTTCCTATTTGCATCGTACAGATTATATAAGGAGGTAAGAGCTTTCACTAGTTGCTCCATGTTCAAGTGCTGCATCGAAGAAATGCTTGAACCACTACATCTCCGGAGCCTGTGGTGAGATGTCACATGAAATTTGACCTGTAAGTTAGGATATTTGTAAGTCAGAAAAAACAAATCGCTTCAGCCTTTATCGAAACCACTAAACAGCAGGATGGACAAACAGGGTATCATTAGGAGAACAATTATCGACTGTGTGGATATTGCTCAGGAAACACAAATAAGAGGAGGAAGAAGAAAAACTAAACAAAGGGGATATTACATTATTACTACAAGATTGCTGTGCTCATGTTAGAGTGAAGAACATATATAGGAAATGCTAATCTTTGCTGCATTCTTAAATTAATGTTGTGCCGCATAACTGTTCAGCTAGAGCTTATGGTCATACTCAGAACATAACAATGATAAGATTGATGCTTTAGTCACCGATTGTGCTTTAATAGTAATAAGGAATCTGAAACACACATACAACTGACATTGAAATCCAATTGATGAAATTTCAAAAGCAAAGGATAAACAGCTCCAGACTATTTCATGTATTAAATTTAAAAGGATAAGGAAGATAAATGTGGACTCATACCATCTTCTCATAAAGGTAGATCGCTCTTTCATTGGCTATATTCTGCATGCTAAGATCCTGCCTGATGGACCTTGTCCTATCGAAGATGAAATCATGAACCACTTCGAAAGGGTGCTCCCTGGAATCTAGCAAGTTTAGCAGGTGTATTAAGGTTTCTTCTAATACTGAGAGTGGCCGTATATCTGAAGCTTCCACATCCATAGCTGAAAGGGTTCTGCAAAACTAGCAAGATTGTGTACTATAACTGCTTTAGGTACGGATCACAAAGCTAAAGCTTAAATAAAATCTATCCCATTTTAGCCAGTAGGGCTTTCCCTCTTAACTAATATCGGTAATTCATCTTGAAGCTTTACAAACAAATTTAAACCACCTTTTCTGCTCTGTAAAAAGCCTGACCATGTGTATTTGCAAAGAAATGGCACAGAGTATGAAATCTCTTTGAGCCACAAGTTTGGTAAGCCATAACTCAACTTCTATGCCCCATGGCACTCAAAGCTCATAGACCACTGGAGCAAAAATATCAGCAAAACTGATTCAAATTCACAAGATCAAGCAACAAAGAATCCAAAACCATAAGTTGAATCCCAAGAAGAGATTTTAACAGTTTGCTAGACACAAAAATATATGTGTGTGTGTGTGTGTGAATCTCAAGTATGTCAAACCCACCTTTTTGACAGCTAGATCTTTGGATGTTTTCACAGGGTTTCCATTCAGCCTTTCAAACACAGCCAAGTCCCGCAGGCGTTCTCTGTTGGCTCGTTCCCGCTCTGTCAATAACGAAAGGTGCAAACACAAGAAAGTTCAAATTACATCAGCTGGATTTGAATACATCCTTCTGCAGCTAGTAAATTTTTATCACTCATCTTCATCACTTCACGTTATTAGAGACAACTATCAGAATGTCGAGATCCTATAAACAACTAGTGAAGAAAGCATATTATATCAATATCATTCAAGACCTTGAAGCTCTAAACTAAATCAAAGCAGATGGTAACCCGAGAATTCATCTCTCGTCCCTGTAAACGAATGCCCGCCATTTTGAAGTCATCACCGGAATGACAGAAATTTACAAACAAGAATTTTTCCGGAAACATGAATATATACAGTCACATAATACTTCCCCTTTTAGAAACAAAATCAAAAGAATCAGGGATTCCAGATTCGGCATAAATCAACAGAACCCAGCACTAGATTCCATGCAGTTTCAGGCGCAGTTACAAAATTTCAGGTCGAAATGACAACTAATCGCTCATTTCATGGTTCCCGAACACGATGAAGCAAGGTAGGATCACCTGGACACATGTCAGGGCAAGTGCCGACGATGAAGGAGACGTCGGCCGGATCTTCTCCATGAGTATCTACTTTGTATTCTTCATTCTTTGGTTTGTGTCGTGGATCAACTCTTCTCCGGCTGAAATTACTAGCGGCGGCGCCACTTCGGATCCTCGAGTAACCCGGCGGATTACCGGAGCCCCGGCGAGGCCTGAACCTCGCCGGATCCCTATATGGAGAGGAAGAAGAAGGCAATTTGCGAGCATCCATCTCCTGGACTCTAGGAGCAGCAACTCGAAGGCGGCGAAGGATCGACGGCTAATTTCCAAAATTTAAGGGAGGGCGAATTGCAAAGATACACCAAAAGGTTAGATTCCATTTGTCAGAAATCCTGATTAGCGTTGATGAATCAGAATTGTCATTTTTGCCCTCAATTAAATCAAACAAGGGGTGGGTGATATTTCGAAATTAAGTCTATGGACAAAAATCCAAATGAAATCCTAAAGTCCATCGCTTACTAAAATTAAACAATATACTTTAAATTAGTCATTAAAACCTCTAACTTATATAAATTAGTCATATATGTGTATTTAACTCAAGTAAATAGTTTCTACAAGTCCCTCTCGTAGCATAAACACTCCGAACTCGACGAACCCCTGTCTTGTCCGAAGAGAAAATTATCCGGCGAACCGTCGTAAAATTTCACATCTCGCCGCACTCGGTGATCACACAGGCAAGCTTAGGACGGTTGTTGGGTCCCGTGGCCACGTTCTCGATCTTCCGCATCACCAGAAGACCGTCCCCAAGCACTCTCTGGACAGATTACAAACAAAGGGTCGTAAAATCAGTTAGTAGCAACACAGGGCGAATCGTGTTTTACTCAGAAGGAAAAATAACCCGTTTAATGTAAATGAGTTTTACGGATTGATGAAGACCGAGATTAATAACGTGCATGAGGATTACGTATTCTGGTTTAATGCACGGCATTGATCTGTTTCGTCCACAGACCGAGATTAAAAACTACGGTAGACCCTTTGGTCATGCTACGGAAAATTATTCCACGGAAAAGATCAATATGTACGTCTGTATATGAAAGGAGCATACCCCGAAGACAACATGTTTATTGTCAAGCCAGTCGCATTTTGCACAGGTGATGAAGAACTGCAGGGTACAAAGAAAAAACAGCTGATTTTAAGCATAACTAAGACTTGCCGGGGGGAGGGGATCATCATCATATACTCACAAACTCGCAAGTTTCAACCACAAACGAATGCGAGAAGGATCATCCAGCCAGTAAACAAAGTTACATCTACAAGCCCTTGAACAAGTTTTTATGGCCATAGAATTCTCAGATACTGAAGAACTACATTCGTGTAATCTTTAGCCTGTTTCTTTGATATATGCAATCGAACAATCAAAACAATAACGTAAAAGCCGAAACTGATATTACCTGGCACCCATTTGTGTTCGGCCCACTGTTTGCCTACAACAATAGAAGGAAATATAGGTTATTGGGAGATCAAAGTCATGAGCACCATATCGGATTTAGTAACTATTGAAAGGAAATCGCTAGTCCCTCTAACAAAACACATAAACCATATGAATAAAAACAAACTGAGAAGAGAATTCATCAGCTTCAACCATTTTAATGTCTGGAAGACTGGAACAGAAATACGCCAATGTGTACTTAACCTCATAAAACATATTCAAGGTTAAAAAAAGAAGCTTAATCTGAATGCATACCAAAGATAGCAGTCCTGGCCCAGTGTGTTTGGCTATAAAGTTTTCATCGTCGAACTTGTGGCCGTAAATGGACATGCATCCGCTACCATCATTCTGCAGAATTTAAAGAAAGAAGGTACCATAGTAAGAAGAGAAGGCCGGTTCCGATTTGAAAACTCAGTTATGACTGTAGAACAAGAAGCAAAGCTTCAGTACATGTAACGAGCACCGACCTTAATAAAGTCACCACCTTGAATCATAAAATCCTTGATTACTCTATGAAACTGACATTCTTTGTAACCAAGAGGCTTCCCAGCCTTTCTGCACGTCCACCAGAACCAATGAAGACGAAAAATAGAAAAGAGTCATGCATTTGCTCCAAAATGTAGAAATTTTCGCTTCCATAACTAGCAAGCAGAAGCTTAAGGACAAAAGTTTTCTGCTCTGTTTTTGAAACATTAAACACTGACAAAGTTGGCAAAAAAAATGGCCCTTGATCTGTCGTTGTAAAAGGATACGCAAGTAACCTGATCAGAGAAACAATCTATTTGTTGTGTAAAGATGAATCCATAGTAATAACCAGATTCATCATCACACTGATGCATCAAATTCCAAGAATTGCATGAATTTAACATCTACAAACCTAAACTGCATAAGAAATTTAGATGAAATCCAGATTCATATAAGCCCTTTTGCTACTAAGAAGCAACAACGAAGGCAAAGAATCTATCAAAACTTTAAGGAGGAAAAAATTCCATACCTGTATTCACCAGTGCAGAACTGCCTGAAAAATCCAAAGAAAACAAGAATATTAGAATCAGCTTCGTCACGAGAGAGAGAGAGAGAAGTGTGAGACAGGACCTGAAGTTCTCAGCAGTCTTCGGAGCAATGTCGGCGAAGAGCTCCATCTTGATCCGACCGGCGGGAATGCCACCGATGGAGACATCGAAGAACACAACAGGGTTTTTAGGGTTTGGTGGTCGGACATGCCACTCCACATTTCCTCCGCCTCCACTGCCGACCGGAGCCGCCGCGATGACGTTTCCTCCGCCGGTAGCCATCGGTACAGTCCTCGGTGGTTACCCCGGAACTTCTGGACACTTCCTCTGCTGTGATTTATGCTTTCTGGCGGTCGTTTCTTCGCTTTTCTTTCTCGGGTTCTCTTTTTTCTCCTCCTTCCCGAATTACGGAAAAAACAAACACAAAACCAGAAACTGAGACTGTCTTCTGGGCTTTGGAACTGTCGTGGGCTCCTTTTCTTTTTTTTGTCCAATTCGTGGAGTTATGAATATCTCAGTTTGGTTTACACTTGTTTCTGGTTTAGGTCGGTTCTAGTAACGGTTTATTCAATTTTATAAAAGTTGTATCAAATTAAAATCGAATGTTAATTAGTTCGGTTCAATCTGGTTTTGGTTTTAGAGTCGATTCTGTCTGAAACTATTGTATTATACAAGTAAAAAAAATAACGTAAACTTTATATTTACGAATATATTTATATAGGAGGGAAATTAGGTTTTTGGTTATTTATCAAATTATTTGGTTTGCTATCGATTTATTCGGTTTTCATTAAAAAAATTATACTGAATTAGAATAGAATACTATAGGAGTCAACTGAGACGTCCTTCTCCTTCTTTTCACTCCGGCATCGGAAAATTTATCCTTTTAAATTCAAATGAAAAACGGTTAATGCTTGGAGTTCTTTTGTTTAAATTGGGCATTATACCGACAAGACTTAGCTTGAGGCCCCTGTTTGGTTTTATGGTCTACTTTATGTTGCGAGATAGTAAGAAGATGTGATCAATCGGGAGATTCACAACACATATTCAGACATTTCGAAAAAAAAAAATCCAAGTTGTTAACAAGCAATTCCAGAATCATGATGCTCAAGATCAAACACTTTGAACCCCAAAATCCCAGTTTTCACCAGTTCGATCGAAGCAAATGGAGCAACAGAGGAATGATTATTGATCAGATCAAAGTTTTATGTACCGAAAAAAAGGAACAGGGCAAAAGAGTTAGAAGAAGAACTCAGTTTCTGCCGATCCTCAACGAGGAATCAATACCTTTGCTGTGCCCGGAAGCAGCAACGGCGAAGATCTTGGCGATCTCCAGTTGGGTATTTGCGATAATCTCCGTACGCTTCAGATCGATCTCTCCTCTCTTCGTCTCAGCCTCGGCTCTCATCTTCTCGATCTCTTTCATCGTCTCCATTCTCGCTCTCTCCGATCTCATCACTACCTTACCTAACCACCTTATGCTTCCCGCTATCTCCTTCTCTTCCTTTGGCCTTTTCTTTGATTTCGCCTTCCTCGGCTTCATCTTCGCGTTGTTGTTGTTGTCGTTGTTGCTGCTGTCTCTGTACATCGCTGGTGTGCTACTGTCTGTCTCCATCTCCATTGCTGTTTCCGGTGATTGCTCGGAGAATTTCGGCTTCACTCCGTCTTCCTGCGATTTTTCGAAGTTATTTCCACAAATTCCGAGATGGGTTTCTCAAATTTGAGGGAAAAATTGTTAATTTCTCACATGGATGGATCGCAAGAAAACAGAGCAATGGTTGTTCTACAGATTAGGTACAGAACATGGGTATCGGACATTGACCATTCGACCAGTCAGTACTCGTGCGATTTTCAAACTAATTAGGACAATATCCGAGTTGGGTTTCAGAAATTTGAAGAACACAGATTGTTAATTTCCATATAAATTGAACGAGATCGGTATTCTACTGGTTAGAAACAGAGCAAGGACCGGACCTTGGCAATTCGGCCGATGCCGTTCGACCCGTTAGACATCTGAATAGTCTCTGGAGGCACCGGGAGTTGCGGCGGTGGCGGCTGAGCCCTCGCCGGAGATGGCGACGGAGACGGCTCCAGGAGCAGCAACGGAGCTGTACTATTCAGAGGCTGAACAACCTGCGGTTGCTGCTGCGGCGGTGGCGGCGGCGGCGGCGGCACGGCGGCGTTTCCACGGAGGAGATGATCGAGACGAGGGTAGAGAGGCCAGGAGGAGCCTTCTGCGGCGGCGGATTCGGAACGGTAGCGTTTCTTCATGGACTCGATCTTGTTCTTGCACTGAGTCTGAGTCTTGGGGGACTTGGTCTGGTTGGCGCGTGAGGACACGTGCCTGGCGACGTCTTCCCAGTCTTGACCCTTGAGCTTCGCTCTGTTTCTGAGAACCCATTTGGCTTCGTAGGCCTCCAGCAAGCTCGAGACTGCTCCTTCGCTCCACTCGTCGCGCTTTAGCCTGTCTCCGGCGCCGGAGACTGCGGCGGCGGTGGCGGCGGGTAGGAGAAGAGGAGGTTTTTCTTGGTTAGCTTCTCCGTTCATTTCTCCTCATGTAATGAAACCGTGAGAGAGAGAGAGAGAGAGAGACCAAGACCGCCGAGGACTTAAACGAGAGTCAAGGAGACATGAAGGGAGAGTTCCCACTGTCTTCAAAATCGTACATTCGAGTTAGGTCACTTGTTGTCTTTTTTCAAATTAGAGAACAATTAGTGAAAGTTTTGTTACCGGTTTGAACCACGGATGGAGAAATCATCTTTAGATTAGGCTTATTTTGTATATGATTCGGATTTAAATTGTATTCATTCGGTTTCATATCTTCATTTTTATTCAAAACGTCACATGAAATAACTAGATATAATATTTACCTAATACCATTAAACCATACGGTTAGGTAAAAGATACAAATAATTGAAATGGCATGGAAATACAAGAAAGAATCTCGAGAAATAGGAACATGGAAAAGGAGGATAGAATGAGTGGGAGCACTACTACAGATAATGGTTTTTGAGAGAGGAGGAAAGTGGGCAACCATGGCCATGGGGGATGGGTTTGCCTTTTGTTTTTCAAAAAAAGGTTCAACCCGATAGCTACCTCTCACTCATTCTAAACTTTTATTTTTGCCTTCCATTAATCATTTGTATATCTTTTCTTAATTTATTCATTTACAAATCCGTTCATAATTTCATTTATATGTACTTTATGTTATATCTAATGTTGAATTAATATGCCCAAGAAAAGAGTGACTTTTAATATTGCTTTTAGTCAATTATATATGCATTATGTGTTAATAAAAAAGTGAGATATGTTATTTGTATTGAACTGTACCTTTTCTTATGATCCTAAATTATCGAAGAAATATTTTTATTTAATTAATTTGATTTAGTTGTCATAATTTTTTTTCATTTTAAAGGTGAATTTCTTTTTTTTTTTTTGGTTTATCAGAGATTGGTAACACAAATACATCATGCATATTATATGCTTAAAATAACACTAGTTTCCCTAAATTATTCCTAAATAGACAAAAGACAACTAATATTAATTATTGAATATTTTATTTACGCCATAATAGAACGTATGATACAACTTTATTAGATTTTACAACCTAATCGTAAATAATATTTTTAAAATAATTAAAATGCACAATAATGTACAAAGTGGAAAAAAAATCGTACGATCAAAGTGGATATTAATATTATGGTAGATCTCTTAATCAATTGGTGATGATATTCCCAATTATAACATTTGTGTAAACGAAATATCTAATATTTTTCGCCGGTCTTATCCTTTTTGTTCATGAGATTGCATAACTTTGTTATACATTTGCCGCCGATGATACCAAATGAAAATTTACATTGCTTATTTTTTTTTTTCACGTATTTGGGATCTTCCTGCACATCCTAATTTAGACAAAAATAAAAATAAATATTAGTAATACTTAAAATAACTTAATTCAATCAAACAAACAAAATACAAATATCCAAACATAATAACAATAATTAACCTAAATAGAGTGGTCTAGTGGTTGAGTTACAAAAAATGCTTCTAACCCGGGTTCAAACCTTGTTGGACCAAATCTTATATAAAAAAAAAACAATAATCGAATATAAAAATGAATGTCATTTTCCTTTCTTCAACCTTGTTATTATACATAAGATTATATATATATATATATACATACGTATATATAATTTTCCTTCGTTTGAGTGGACGAGGGACTTCGGCTATTAGCGTTGATGTCAAGCATTGTTTGAGAGAGAGATGCTAAAATGCTTTGCTCTGTCCGTCACCAATTACAATTTGCATCTTCCTTTTTCACATGTGGGGGTGAGGGCAAAGTCCCATATTCGGTTTTCCCCCTTTCAAATTCACAAGTAAATAAATAAAACACAACTAAAAGTAAAAAGTTGACATCGCAAAATTTAAAAATCCGAGTTCTTTTTACTGTTTTTAGTATACATTATTGGACGTGCAAATAGGCAAAACTATATATTCACTTTTAAAATCAGTTTTTTTTATATCTGAAAGCTGATATTTCAAAAATTCAAAATCTGATTTTTTTATACAGTTTTTAGTATGGATTATTGGAAGATAATACATTGTGATTTTTAACTATAATATCTAAATATGGGTACATATTAATAACGATTTTATGATATAACAACGATTTTATGAGAAAAATGTCTAACTTATCATAAAAATCTCTAATATAATCTAAATCTCATTCTATTATTATATTCACACTAGATAGATATCATAATTTATTTATTTACATGAGATGATGATTTTAAACAATTTATTAATAATACCTTTTTTATTGGATATAAAATTTTTATACTAAAATAAAAATATATTATGTCGTATTTAAATTAGTTGTAAAATTTATAAAATAATCAAGACATGTTTTTAAAATGGTAATATCTTTTATAATCTTTTTTTGTCCGATAAATTCTAAGATTTAAATTTTAAAAAAAAATCCAAACATTAAAAGAAAATATTTATAGATTTAAAATGTAAGTTTATTCTAGACAAACATTAAAAAAAATTCCAAACATTGAGGATTCGGAATCCGACGAAAATCTTAGACCTATTGATATAACCCGACTCAATATATAGCCCAATAACGCTATATAATCAACTAAAAATATAGCCACTAATTTTTTCATTAGGAGAAAATTTACTATATATATTTGTTGTTTTAGATTGTTTCATATTTTTTAAGAAAATAGATCAAAAGTCATATATACCTTTATTTGATGATAAAAACAATGTAATCATTAATAATGTATTGGAATTTGGTAAGGATAAAATTGGAAACTATTATAAAAAAATATCTTGAAAATGTAAAATTATAAATATTTTGAAACATAGAAAATAATTTAAAACTAAGAATATTTTGAAACTGAGAGGGAGTAGATAGTATGTTGTCTTCTAAACAATATTTATTTTTACCTTTTTTTCCCACCAGATTTACTATTATACTTAGTAGCGAACCGTCTATGTACAAATACGTTTATATCATGAAGAGCAATCGAAAGGGAGAATTTTCTCACCATTTTTTTTTTTGGGTTAATTTTCTGTAGGCAGTTTGGAGGAAGCACGTGGAAGTGGATTGTTTTGATCAACGCCGCCATAGTTGTAAAGAAAGCCCTTGAAGACATGGCCGCTTATGGTGACAGTAGCTTGGTAAGCGACCTCTGCTTCGCCGTTGGTAATGGCGGTTACCCTTATGCGTCTGAATACTGCAGGCGCTTGAACTTTTCCCGGCAATGCCTCCTTGAAGCCTGCATATACATTGCCGTCATTCATAAACATGCAGGAAACTAATCCACTCAACCTCTGGTTGTGTCGGCATTCTGGGTTTGTTTAGGATTAGGGCAAATTTTGGTCGTTATCAGATGGAGATCGTGAAGGAGAAAGTTCCAAAGTGGTTCAGATTTAGGTTGAAATTGGCAATTGAAGCAGGAAAATGCAAACCCAGGTGACAAATTCTCGTCTTGAATCCAGATAACAAATCACGGAACACGAAAGAGAATCAATCAACAGGGTTGGGGGGATTAAAAGCCTTATTGTAATTGTGATATAAACTCCAAGAAGCATTATGATCCTAAACCCTAAAAAGTCTCTTCCTTTATTAAGCTTTCCCACAAACGAACCCTCTAACCAGTCAATTCGAACCAAACTCTATGAAATTTAACTGATTCATCGAATCAGCACGTCGAAATGAAGAGAAAGAATCAAACTTTCGTGTCACAGATTGAAAGAGAGACACAAAGGCATTACCTTGATGAGAAGAACTTGTCTGAAGACCCAATGGCGCTTTCGCAGCATTGTTCTGTTCTGAAACCTCTGTTCTCTGCTTCTTACTCCCAGGACACGACGGCCCACTTCCGGAGACAGCTCCGGCGACGGTGAATTTCCGATCACGACGCTGAGACGCCGGAACCCACGTGCTCTTCACGTGAGTGGCACAGTCATACCCTCTGCTCTTACAGCATGTCCTGCACCTCCCAAAGGCGCACTCTTTCTTTGCTCTGTTTCCGCAGTCTCCGCACACTTTCTCTTCCGCGCCCGACAAATCGTTCTCCAGATTTTCCGATAGGGAATCTGTCGACGGCGGCTGCGGCGGCGGTGATGATATGAGCATTAAGTTGCGGAACCTCAACATGGAGATCGCGGTGGCAGAAGCGGAAGCGGCGGAGGAGTGGTCAAGTGGGATTGAAACGGTGTCGTTGCGGCCGGAGACGAAGGCGGCGGCGGCGGCTGATTGTTGCAGCGGCCATGACTCGGAGGAAGTTGGGTTGGCCACAGTCACAGTAATATACAACCAACAGTGTGTATATATATGGTGTGTGTATATACAGAGGCTATATTGTAGGTGTTAGAACTTAGAGGTAGGATAGGGTGTGAGATTTCATCAATGAGAGACAGAGAGAGGAGTAGCTAAGCTACGCGTACGTATCAACCGGAGTTTAAAAGAGCAAAAGAATAGGGATGTTTTCAAATAAAGAGATTGAGGAAATAATGAGTATTTATTATATGTGGGTCACATGGACCTGCTAATAACAATTATATCTCAAGTGGTGGGGTAATGTTGTTAAATTATATTTTTATGTAATAAGCAATAGGAGAAATAGAAAGAGGGAAATAGGGTATAGGGTTAGAGTCAAACACCTATAATATCTTTTAATGGAACCTACGAATTGGGTGGCTAGGATACCACTCTACTCTGTGGCTTAGGCCTCCCAAGAAATGTTGTATCCAAACACTCATTCTCCAAAAAGAGAAACAGTTTTTATTAAATTGATTGATTTTTATATGATTCTATTTATCAAGATCCAATGAATTAACCATATGTTTAGTTCTAAGAAACTTGATTTTTTTTTGGGGGTTAAAGAACATGTTGTGCCCACTTGTAAAGTAGCTAACAAAGGCCTGGATGGATTGATGGTGTTGTTCCTGTGTCGGTTGGTGCAAATATTTTGGAAGTCGTCTTGTGAATTGTGAAGGACCCGATATGGATAAAGGGACCACAACATAACTCTTTTGATGCGTTCCCAACCAAACAAAAGCTCAGTCTGATAACCAGTTTCAATGTCTGAAGTCAGTGTACCTCATCTCTTCCCTTTCTTGTCATTTAGTTTTAGGGATGGTCAACTCGGTCACAAGCTTCAAGTTACAAGCACGACTATTCCGACGCCATAAAACACGAAGGGTTCCCTCAGAAACCTTATTCCAACCTCATAATGCCAAGTTCAGTTCAATTGCAGATTGAGATTCAGCATCCAAACAATGCAAAAACCTCTTCAATGAGACTTGCCCTAGCTTGGAAGTTGATTCTTGTAGAGGTCGATGGGCGACGTAGCTGGAGTAATCGGGCTCAACCTCATAGAGAAAGAGTATGGTACCGGAGGAATCAGATACTTCTGGTGGACACAGGGGGTCCAACTATCATCTCCTCCAACACCCATGTGTTTATGGTCGAGATGCACCTGTAATTACACACCGCCATACCAGAGAGAAGCCGAAGATTAGCAAAAGGGTATCGATCAAGGAACCATCATAACCGATACTCTTCGTCCGAGAAGGAATCAGCGATAAATTCTCTTCAGAAGTACACTAGATACAGCCTAGGACATATGATCTAACACAAGTACAGCATAATAATCCTGCAGTTTAAAGTGATAGATAGAAACTATCAAATCTCACTGGAAACAGCGATGGGTTTAGATCAGGCAGTCACATGTATGACCTAACATTTCCCGATGGATTGCTGAAAAGGAAAGAGAAAAGAGAAATGGAAACGTTATTACCTCAATGTCTTCTCCTTTGATAAGCTCCTCATGGTGGGTTGCACGATCAAGCTCTGCAGTGGTATAGTAACTTGCACTCATTTCCATAGGGGGAGAGCTACCATATGTCGAAGCATAGATTCCCCTTCCATCCTTGTTTTGGAAAGTTACCCACCTAACATCAGCCCTACCCCCACATTCTCCTGGAACAATATAAGGAACATGCATATCTTCCACCTTCTGTTCATATATCCCCACATGGGCTGCTGCTTTCCGATCTGGATAACACTCGAATGGTCCTCTGCCATACCATGCAACCCGGTCCAGTGTCTTCTCAATGTGAAATTCAATGCCTACCCTTGGTAAAGGTGGAAGAGTAGGGCTTGGTTCCACAGACCATTCAGTGATGATATCTCCAGAACCATAGATCATATATGTCACACTAACCTTGAATAAGGCATCTGATTTTGTAGACTCAGAAGTAGAAACTCCTTTTCCTCCGGGGATACCAAGATAAACTAGCTCTATTTTCATGGATCGGTCTGTGATACTCGTCAGAGAACAGCTTTCTGTAAGGAAAGCAACATTATCCATATGTGCTGCTTTCCACCTTGAGTAATAACTAGAGTCACCTCCACCTTTGTCATTGTCTGTTGGTGCTCGCCAGAAGCATGGCAGTATGCCTCTGTTCATCAGGGTAACACCTTGAACCTGTAATTTTGCAATATCTTCAGGATCAAAAGCAGAGAAATATTCTTCAACTACGACATTTGTACGGGTCTGAGGTCGCGGGTTCGAATCAGCCTCTCTACATAAAAGTAGGGGTAAGGCTGCCTAGTATATTCCCTTCCCCAACACCCCCACCAGGTGGGGACTCGAACTAGGTTGGTCCTTTTTTTATGACGTTTGTAGGGGACCCCATGTGGCCATATTAAATGCAGCTTCTACTTGACTATTTCACAAGCCAAAAAGAAGCTGATGACAGTTTAAGGGTTTCTCATTCAGAATTAAAACGTAAAGAACATACCTTCCAGCTTTCTATGGCTCCAGTTCGGACATTTACCGTGAGCTCCCATGAGTTCTGCTGGTTGATCTTGATTGAATCATCTAACATTTCACTAGTGATAAGGGCATCTGTGCTTTTGATAACCTGGAATAATAGTTCACTTATAAATATCATGACTTCATATTACCAAACATGCTGAAAAGCGAATTTGTTTCCTATTCTGAATCATAAAGCATATGAGAATTACTTGTGGTATTATATGTCTCTTTGCAGGTAAGTTAATCTGTGCTGAAGACAAAAGATGACCAGCTTCAACCCAGCGAGTAGAATTTTTAACCTTGGAGGTTATCGTTAGATAACTTTCTCCAGAGTTTGAGGTATCCCAGAAGGGATACCATGGACCTGACTTCCAATCCATATCAAAGCTGCTCTGTGGGTTTATCACAGGAAGAGAAAGGGCCCCAGATCCAAGTTGATAACCATCACCATGAACCACCCAGTTAAACTCCAATCCTTGTGTGGTTTCAAAGAAAAAATTGTTTGATATCTGAAAAGAGAAAGTCAAGTTAAACAGATCATATCAACATCACACAGACCGAGCTGAAGGAAACCTTGGCCAGTTGATAAACAGCTACAACACCTTGAGTGTGCCTTCCGTCAATGAAACCTTGATGGGTTGATGACAGTGCTTAACCTCTTCAGCGGCAGAGAGACATGATGCAAACAACAGATTATCGATGCCATTCACAACTTAGTCACGTATTAAGTAAAGTTAAGAAGAGGTAAGAAGACAGCTTGATCGCATGGTTTGGAGTTGCATCCTTTCCTTGCAAGACTCGAGACCGATGCAACCCAATCAACTCCTTGCAGGTTGGTTCCATTAACCACAACCGTTTAGTTTATCAATGTATAGTGGTCTTTTGTTCCATCCATATGGAAATGCACCTTTTGGTTAGTTACGATTATTTCGAATTGTAAAAAACTCAAAAAAGTTTCTGATTAATATAAGTCACATTTCATTTTAAAAAAAAACAGGTAAGAAGCGATTACCGTGCATTGCTGGATGAGGAGTTCGGTCTGGCCAAACAATCCCATTCAGACAGAAGTTCAAATCATTAGGCTCGTCACCAAAGTCTCCTCCATATGCCCATCGCTTAATGCCGTTTGAATCAAGCTTCAGCAGCCCCTGATTGATAGAGGGAAGGGTGGAAAATGACTTAATGAACCACAGCTCCGATTTTTCTATTCAGTATATAGACTTAACGAACCACAACTCCACGAGGCAATAGGCCATAAAGATGAAAAACAGAGCCTCAGAATACTATATATTTATCTCTAAGAATCCTGAAAAAAATCTATCATTTCTTCTTCCTCGCCAGTAAAAAAAAACAAGAAGTTTAATAGATTTGTAATAACCTATGTATAACGATTTGAATATTCTGAAATCAAGCAAATACAAGATCCTCGAAAGATGAGAAATCCTTCTATCAAGTATCTTGAAGAACTCAGTTTCACATTAGTTAAGGAATCAGAATTACCAACCTGGTCAACCCAGTCCCATATGAAACCTCCTTGAAGCCCAAAGGTGTTGTCAATTGCATTCCAGTACTCATCAATATTACCATTGCTGTTACCCATTGCATGTGAATACCTGCATTTTATTGAGTAGAAATTCCTCTTAGTAAATGTGAAATATACCTGAAGTATAAACGATGATGGAATATACTGTCACCAAGCAACGAAAAGAGAAATAAAGTAGGGAAAAGAGTAAATATGATGACTCTGAGATGACATACTCGCACAATATCAAAGGGCGTGGTTCATTCGGATCTTTTGCAATCGCGACAATGTCCCAAACACGCATATACATAGGGCATACTATATCAGTAGAAGAAGTTCTAGATCCACCACCTTCGTAGTGCAAAAATCGCGAGGGATCTTTTTCTCTAATCCAACCTGATCCAGAAGTTAGACATCAACAAGACAAAGTGAATAAAGCTGGAAGAACAAAAATAAGCAAGTCAATTCTTCAACACCATTACATTCAGTATAATATTTGATCACGGAACATTTGAAAATTTCAGAATGCTGCTCATGGGAGCAATTAATCTTGCATTTTGCCCAGGAAATATATAGCACATAGATAACAGGTACTTGACTTCCGCATAGTATTTTAGAAAAGCTGAATGGTATTAGAAGTGAGTTAATCCCACATGTTATTTTGGTAACAGACTTCAATAGTTTTTTTTTTCTCGCTAGCTGAGGGATAGACGGGATTGCTCACCGGCCATAGCAGAATGGTTAGGGCCATACCCAGCCTCGTTTCCCAGTGACCAAGAAATTATGCATGCATGATTTTTGTCTCTCTCAACCATACCCACTGCTCGGTCCAACATAGCAGCTGCCCAGCTCGGCTCTTCCGCAGGGTGCTTCAGATGTTTAGAGAGATAAAAATCGTGTGTCTCTATGTTGGCTTCATCAATCATGTACATGCCGAACAAATCACATAACTCATACCACCGGGGATGTTGTGGATAATGACTGTTTCTCACCGCGTTTATATTATTTTGCTTCATCAAAACTAAATCCTGAAAATGATATATGGACATCCTTAAATAGAACCAATTAATCAACTAAACCATGATATCACTGTATAAGCCAAGGGAAACTGAGGAGAGAACTGTTCTCACCTTGACCATGCAGGACTCTATATTTGTCTTCCCCACACACGGATGATGCTCATGCCTGTTGACACCTTTTATAATAACTGGCTGTCCATTAATAAGAAGCTGCTTGAAGGACTTTGTTATTTGGCGAAGGCCAACAATGCTCGATTCACAATCAACCACTTGCCCAGATGTATCTTTGAGAGTTACCACAAGAATGTAAAGATTTGGCTGCGTCCCAATACAAATTAACCAGGAAATATGAGTTAGAAAACCAGCTTCATCACAGAAACTACCATAAATTACATACCAAAGCAATACTTCACGAGAACCATGTCATTTCCAATTTTATCTTTGCCAATACCAGTTCAGAACTAACATGCTGTCAGAATAAAGAGCTTAGACAAGCAATGATACAGACGGAGATAAACTAGAGCAAAAAGTCCAACAGGGTGCTAGATAACCATAAAAACTCTCAGTTCCACGTCAATTATTCAATGCATCTGAAATTATTGTATAGAAATAAAAAGGCAGAACATTATGCTTTTAAACATTCAAAGAGAAGCACTGCAGATACATGGAATATGACCAGATAATCTAATTTATTACATCTTCCATTTTTTTAGATTCTGTTTGAATATACCTCTGTTCCCCAATATACTAAACTGTAAACAATTGTAGTTAATTTCTGAAAATCAAACCAAATTTATTGATAATTATAAAATAATACAAATCGAAAAAATGAGTTGCTTACCTGTTCTGAGGACCACAACTTTGGAGCATTGAGTTTTCCCTCGAGCATATAACCATGAAATCCTAAACTTTGGCTTGGTGAAGGATTAAACTTCAGATTAGCCACGCTCGGAGATGGTTTGTAGGTATATCCTCCGGAGTTGGACCAACTTTCAGGATCATATAGAGCAGCTTCTATGGCAAAGTTAGAGAGAACTGCATCCTTAGAAGTCTCCTTCGTATTATCTAATTTCACTTCAACCTGCGTAGTTATTATTGAAACAAGTAAGCATAAACTGTGCAGGTGTTTTAATTTCATCAACACTAAAATAAAGCGCAAGCAAAAAAAAAAAGAAATGAAAAAGGACCATAAATAATTGAAAAAGGAAACTGAGAAATATTTCTGTACAGAACAACATAAATAATTGGGCCATATCGTAAACTGCATTTTTCTAAAAGGGAGTAGTTACCTGCATGTCTGCATATGAGAAATCCTCAGCCAATTTCGATTTGAAAAAGTAGTCAGCAATGAAGACCTACATAAAGCAGTTAACATCAGTTTTCAGTCCAAGTCTAGGCTTTTAGTGCATTAGAAATCTAAAATATATTTGACAAATTTTTTCTTTTGGACGATAAATTAGCATGGAAATATACATTTACATTTTCATTTGTTAAGAGTACCACCATCAGAACAATTTGTTACTTTGTCTGTCAATTTCAAATAAAAGTAGATTCGCCAATTTAATCAATACGAGATTAGATTTAGACTCTCAAGAGATCAAGATAAACAGTTGGGCACTTTTGGTGAAGAATATTACAGTTAAGGTAAACAATTTCCCAATCAACTAATGATGTCTTTCAGTTAATCTTAAAGGGTAAACTTTCAGGTTATAACAAGACTGGAACAACAATACCTTTGGCTTTGCTAACAAAAGTACATCTCGGTGAATCCCTGACAACCACCAATGATCTTGGTCTTCAAGGTACGAACCATCGCTCCATCTAAAGACTTGGACAGCTAGAACATTTGTTTTCCCTGAATCCCATGGATAGCAGTAATCCGAAATTTCAAATTCAGCAGGCAACCTGCTGTCTTGACTGACATAAGACAATTGGGAAAGATTTTGTTTGTGTTTTAGTTTCACACTTCAAAATCAAGTGCGGAAACATTGCTAGCAAACAGCTCTAGGAGAACAAATAAAGCATGGAAGCTACTGACAATTCCCAGATTTTAAAATATGCATGCAGATCTATTACTAGTTGCTGCCTACAATGCATATGCTTCACCAAAATTAAACAAGGAAAAAAAATATCTACATCTTTTGTTTAAAACCTTATATTCAACATCATGCTCCATTGGAAGCATCTGTCGTGATCAGATTCGCGAATAGAGGTGTGTGTCAAGCAAAAAATAACACTACAGATTCAATCACAGCAATCTCATTTCAGGTTATAGTATTACCATTTATATGCTCAATAGCTAGATCAGTCCTTTGGCATATTCAGAACCTTATTAGACCCAAGTTTAGGTCATAAAGTCAAAACTGCCTCCCTGTGCATCTAAAGATCTAAACAGGAATAAGCAATGAGGTGAATCAGAAGAGGTAAGTACTTTGAAGGCATACTTCATACCTATACCCGACGGGATTGCCATTTACCCAAGCAAAGAATGCAGAATCAACAGCTTCAAAGTGAACAAATATTCTTCTACCTGCACAAAAGTATAACTTTTATTAAAGGGTCAAGTAAAAACAAGAAAGAAGGAAAACAAGAAGTTTATTGTACAGATAATGGAAATTTTCCAGTACTAGTAAGTTCAAGCTAAACAGCATTTTGCAATACAGTGTAGTTATAAAAGGAGCGATAATTCACTTAACTATTCCCAAGAGACTTACTTTCATGACCTTCAGTGCGACGGTAGATACTGAACAATAGGTGTTTAATACATCTATTTAACCCGTGGGGACAAAAGTAAGTATCAAGAACAAACAATGCTAAACCATGTAACAAAGATCATATACGAAGTGGGCAAGTAAGCAACCATTTTAATCCAGTCTACAAGGAGAACATATTTCAATTTCAGACTCTGACCTCTACCTAGAAACCGGAAATGAAAGAAAAAAAACAATTGAATGAAAGATTAAAGGGAATAGAAGTTTTCTCTAATTTTTTTCTGTTTGATATTGCTGAATCGTCAATTCAGAGCATATAATACCTTGCCACTCCTTGGGAATCTCGAAGTAGGTTCTGTAGCAGCCAGTAGGATTATCCCCAGGAACATGAGGAGGATCATTTATAAAAGGGTACACAACATTTGTATATATAGGCCGATCAAATCCATGCATCTGCCAGTTAGAAGGAACTGCAGGACCCAGGCAAGGAGTCAAAACATACCAAGTCAAAGATCATATAACTCAAACAAAAGCCAACTCTGAGAACACAACTTAACCATTGATGATTTGCTTGCAAGAAGATTTGACATCTAACATATGAAACACACTCCCAGGTCTTGAAAACTCACATTAGAAATGGCCACTGAATCCTATTCTAACTCCATTTCTAAGAACTGCATGAATACTTAATGCGGTATGTATATCTGAAATATCTCAGCAAGTTTAATTCTTCAACTATTAAAAGCCCAAACAGGACAACCTATGTAAGAAGCTGAGAGATCAAAGTGACAAACTTATTAAGATAACTGACATAAAAATCTGCAGAATAAAGGATCGGAGAAAGGTGAAATGAACCAACCTGGCAAACTTGCCCACTCTGAATCTGAAAACGCACAATCAAAAAATTTCTCAGGAACACCGGTAGGACTAGAAGCCAAGAAAAACTTCCAATAACCCGATAACGACTTGACAAAAGGCAACCCGTCGACCCAAAAGGCGGCACTATCGAGAGCTGCTTGAACGGCATCATCATTCCAGACAGCAGATTTGGCCACGGTGAGATCCACATTATTTCGTTGATACCAGTACCTCAGAGATCCTAGCCATTGATGCAAAATGACAATGCCATCAAATTCTTAATTGGGCTGACAAAAATTTGAATCCACATTAAAGAACTCAGCCATGATTCCCGTCAACATGTATGCTAAACATGCATTGCTGCTAAATTATGAGCCTCGAGACCCTTAACACAACGAATGGAAGCAAACTAAGAGTATCATCAACCATGGTCAAAGGCTCCTACACTGTGAAACTATAACCCACGGAAATGGACAACAAATAAACACTCTGGGAACAAATTAAAAACTGGATTACATTCTATTTTTCTCAATCTGCAGGATCCGACCTTGAAAAAACTTTTGCAGTATCTGATTCATACTCCTTGAACCAACATGTTTCAATTTGCAAGAAAGCCATCAAAGTCGCCCTAAAAAAATCCATCCGAGAGAGAAAAAAAAAAAGTAGATAAAAAAAGAAACCTTCGATGGAATCATGGCAACGCAAAATGACATGAGCATCTCTCTTTTTCCACCGGAAAAAGGTCTGATCTTCCCAAACTCTGTGGCCATTCTCAGAGGGAAGAACCATTTGACCCACCAGAGAAGACATTTTTGCCGAATAATCGCAGTGAATTTACGAAAGAACGACGAAATGACCGATTTTGAGAGAAAAAGTTTCAAGCTTGACGAGGAGAATAACCAAATCACCGCAGAAGATCAGAGCTGGTGTCCATGGCTGAAGTGAAGAATCCTCGGATATCCCAATCCTTATACGAAGACAACAGGAATTACCGTAAGCATGATGGCAAAAGCAACCACGTGTTGCATTTTTCCGAAGATTTTTCTTCCATTTTATTGTCGTATAATTTCCAAAAAACGAGATTTGCTTCCCCTTCATCAAAATGCTTGCTTTTGTTTTGAAGATGATCGGTTAAATTTACTATTTAGCAAGTTTTTATTTTCCTAAATTTTCTAATATGTTTCTTATAAAGAATAATAAATTATATTTTGGTCTTTTTGTAAAATAAAAATAATAAATTATCCTTTGATTTACAGTATAATGTTATTTTTTTGGAAAAGAAAGATTTATAAATACAGGAGACCATTCTTCCAAAAATGACTGAAATATTCTTTTTTTTTTGTTAGAAGAGGATATGCTTAAGAATAAAATTCATATATTTATTTTAATTTGACCGTTTAGTTTACAAACCTGATTTATAAGAATATTTTCGTTGTAAATTAGGATAGTGGACAAATGTATTTCGAAAGTCTCGTCTATCCTATAATAACGGTTTTAAAAACATAATTATATTTCTACGAATTTATTTCGTCAATCAGCTTTAAATTTTCCATGACGATCTATTTTGAATTAAACAAAAATCAATCGAACATTAATTAGATATTATTTAATAAAAAATTGTGTATTTATTTGGTACATCAAAAAATTATATATTTATTTAATAACTGTATTTTTTGTAAATATTTGGCGTGCATTTTTCTTAATAGTAAACTCGAATATTCAGAAATAAATAGTAAACGAAACATTCCCCAATTTATTCTATCTTAAAGGATCCGGTTTATCCAAACCGGTTAAAGATCGAAATAGTGAGAAAAATATAAAAAAGGTCCCGAGGGTGTAAATATTTACCCTTTTACCCTATCAATAGCCCCGTTGGCAAAAAGCTCTCAATGGGAAAGATGGTTTAAGAGCATTCCCTTACTGTCAAGTTCTTCCAAGACAGACCAAAGCTTTGCATCAGCGTAGTTCTGTATGAGAAATGCAGGTTTCGCCTGCATGAGGAGTTCTTCTGGATTACCCGTAGTTAGTCCGATCACGGGCATTCCCGCTGCAACTCCCGCCTTTATCCCCGAAACCGAGTCCTGAACCCGAAAAAACAAAAGGAAATGTAGGGGCGGAAAAACAAGAGACGAAACAGAGATCATGTAACAATAAAAAAAAGTGTTAATAAGCTGATTGATTTGGGCAAAGACCTCGAAAACCAAAGTGTGTTCCTTCGACACGTTAAGAACTTCGAGGCCCTTCAAGTAAGGGTCGGGGTGTGGTTTCGGATGTTCACATTCGGATCCAACAATTACAGCTTGGAAGAAATCCTTGAGACCGAGTTTTGTTATCATTAGCTCTGCATTTTCTTTGGGGGCATTGGTTACTGCAGCTCGTTTCAACCCGCGTTCCTCGATCCACTTGGTCAGTCTGGTCAGCCCGTCAATCGGCTTTAACTTTTCTACCACGATTCTATTCCATCGAAAACGAGAAAAAGAAAGTGTACATATTACTATAAACGAAACAAGAGTCTGAAATCCTACAAGAGATATGAGGACTTTACTTGCGAAAAAGGGCTTCCTTTTCCTCGCAGAATTTCAAGCCCCTTGAAAGATCATCGGGGAACAGAGATGCAGCAATTTCCGAGTTGTGTTTTCCAGCGATATTTTCGATAAAGAATTTTTCGTCGATTGGAACACCATTGTTGAAACCAATCTGTCAATAGTCCACCACAGCAGCAAAAATTAACTTGCGTGAATGGTTTTACAAGTAATAAACTACGTTCCGAAACAAATTCACAAATTGAATCCTCTTTCCGGCGAATAAACAGACCAGGAAATTATCGTCGTAATATGATAAATCTTCTTCTTGAAGATATATAATCACAATTCACAAGCAAGAACAAACCAAACCTCTTGGAGAAGTTCCTGAAAGGCAATAAGGTGGATTGGATCTGAATCACAGAGTGTCCCATCGACGTCAAACAGAACGGCCTCTAACGGGGCGAGATGCAATAGCGAAGGTTTGCTAAAGGTCACGAAAAAAAGAACCATCAGTTCACTAAAAAAAGACAGAACAAACACGCTGTTCTACAAGAAAGTCAATTATATGGACAGGAAGAAACCAAGATTGATATCGAAATCTAAAATCACAGATGAGATAAAAATCAAGATCGAACATATCAAACAAACTCAACTTAATATGACAACAAGTGGACTTAAAATTTCAAAGACGAACATATCAAACGAATCGAACCTGATGGGATAGCTAAGTGAGGTTACAAATTTCACAGTTGAACATATATAACCAATCCAACATGACAGGAAAACCATATGGGATTGAAAATCATCTCGAAAGTCAGTAACTTTCAGCATGAAATCACAAGTTAACATATGAAACCAATCCAACAGATTAAAAAAACAAATGGGCATTAACATTTAACTCCAAAACCCAATAATTTTCAAAGACGAACATCTCAAATGAACCAAACCTGACAGAGAAACCATGTGGGGTTAAACTCTAATCAATAATTTTCAGTTTGAAATCACAATCGAACATATCAACCAATTGAACCTGGCAAGTAAACCAGGTGGGCATAAACATAAACTCTAAAGATCGAAGCTTTTCAGTACACAAACTAAAAAGGAAAGCAAAATTGCAAATAGTAAGAGGAGGCTACAAATCTAATGAACATGAAAAACGAACACGATTTAGGGAGATAACAACATCATTCGTATCGATTTTTCCAGCAGAAACTGTTACAATCGTTTCTAAAGAACCAAAAATCATATGATACTGGAAAATGATTGTTATAGGGAAGATCACAGACACAGACCGTGAATTGAAATCTGAAGCAAACCCCGAGAAATACCCAGATGACCAAATACAAATAGCGTGCGAATTGATACACGCATATGCAAATACACACGTACTACAAAGTCAAAGACGCATATAGGACGAGCACAAGCATGTCGAGGAGAGGCGAAGATCATAGGAATAATCGAAATGGAAGAAAGTCGAAAACTTGAAATGGGTACCTCTCAGAAAGACTTGAATCGGATGAATTCGTCATAACGAAGAATTGATCTGAGCATTCAAAGTTAAAAATGAAGAAGAAATTAGGGGAAAAAATACATATAAAGGAGGCTGCTTTGAAGAATATGAAGAGAGGAATATACCAGATGATCGAATCTCAGAGGCGGGTTCTCTTCTCCTCCACGTCTCGTTTTATTTCCATCTAAAATTGGTACTTTTTTTTTTTTTTTTTTGGGAGTGCATGAATGGCACTCCGACAAAAAAGAGACGAACCATTTTTTTTCTTTGCGAGGAAGAACAACGTTTTTGCATGTGACTCCAACCAAAATTTTTTGGAAATTTCTCACAATAACTTCAAATGTATAAATCAGTAACATATATAGACTGTTGAAACAGACTTATTTTTATTAAATTTTAAACCAATTTTGGCATTTTCGATTTACCAAAATGCATTCCATTAACGAAAAAAAGGAAAAATTAAAAGATATAGACAGAATAAAAAAAATGGTCTGCTTTTTCCATTGAATGATTTGGTATTTATATATTAGCTCCAAGGGGAATGGAGTCAAGAATCAATGACCCATTCTATCTTTGTACACAAACGCAGCGGGGCATTAGAGTCATGTTGTGACAATAACATCAGTTCGAACGAAGCCGAGATTGACCAAGTAATTGCTTCCCGCAAAATCATGCATCGAACGATGGTTCCGTTTCTCCTTGTCGGGTTTTTCCTGCTCCTCTCTCCATACCCCTCCTCTCTTCTCGGCATCCTGCGGAAAAAACCCAATCCTCTCGAACACATACGGACATTTATGGATCCACAAAAGAAAAACTACACAAATGGGTCGCAAGAATTCTAGTTTAGTTTCCCCATGAGATATTATAAGGTTTCTATGCGAATAGGGTCGGTCCGATGAGAAGTTGTAACTCAAAGCATAGAAGGATGGAAAGAGATCGAGAGAGAAAGAAGTAAAATCCGACATGGAGAGAAGTGGCATACCTCTAGGAATCTCATCATTTGCTCTTCAATAGTGCCACGCATTGTTAAGGTTTCCACATGAATAGGACGTGTAGCACCCATCCGATGAGCACGACTTATGACTTGCTCTTCCATGCTGTTATTATATTCCATATACGAAAATAATCAGCAAAACCAGACAAGGGAAATAATATCAAATTCCATTTTGTAATATGTCGATGTATGATGTATCTTGACATAAATTTACTGAAAAACATGCCTTTTATCCCAGATAGGTTCCATCAAGAATACTTGTGTCACAAAGCTCAGATCAAGACCTAACGCCGTCGTTCCATCCATCACAAGTGCCATGCACTCATGATCTTGCTGGAACGTGGCCAGAGATTTCATCTGAATAGCCGAAAGTAGACAAATACTCATTAACCGTGGCAATCAAATAAACAAACAAACATAATATAAGAGAAGATGCACGCACGTAAGCAGACCAGGTACCTTATTAGCTGAATGCATTGGACTGTACATTCCAGCAAACTTGATGCCCGCAGCAATCAACTAACAAAAGGAAGTAATATGAAATTTTAAAACGCAAAACCAGTGAGAAAATTAGATAACAAGTTGATAAGTATGAGATGGTCAATACCTGTTGTTCGATCACATTAATATGCTCGAGAAATTGAGAAAAAATCAGAACTTTGTCAACAAGTCCCATCCAAGCCCCAAAGCCAAGACTATTGAAGTCTTGTTCAAAATTTGCTCTGGAGTTAGTCTTACAGAAAGATAAAATATTTTTTCTATTACTCTCCTGTAACTTTCTCAACCTTCCCACGAGGTAAGCGACTTTACTACTCATGGTAGAGTGCCAATCAGGGTTCCAGTCATCCTGCATGATAAAAGAACAGAATTAGAGTCTACCACCCAGGAATCATATGTT
This sequence comes from Tarenaya hassleriana, assembly GCF_000463585.1. Classification (NCBI taxonomy): domain Eukaryota; kingdom Viridiplantae; phylum Streptophyta; class Magnoliopsida; order Brassicales; family Cleomaceae; genus Tarenaya; species Tarenaya hassleriana. The sequence goes on along the minus strand of NW_010966881.1, from coordinate 5,331,742 downwards.
TATTATATATAGTATCTGTGCACAAAAACTTACCTGCTTATATGAAGGTTGTAATTCGATAAGATCCCGAGGCACAGCCCACTTTGGATTTGGATTTTCAGGCCGAGCCAACGGAGTTTGCATCTCGAATAAGCATCCACAGCCAGGAAAATTACACCTTTCACTGTCTAGAGCAACACAATCAAGACATAGTAGATGTCTACATGGAGTGATTACAGGTAATCGGCACCATTCTCTGCATCTAATGATTGATTAAAAAGAAAACAAAAGAAAAAAAGACTCGGTTAGAAAGCTTTGATAATGCACAATATGAATGACACGCATTGGATTTAAGTTAATACCTTTGACAGTTACAGCCACTAAGAAGGCAACTGTTAATCAAAGAATACTCGTCCAAAGAAGGATCGAGCCCAGTTTTAACTAAATCATCCATAGTCTCTTTGATATCTTGACCTGCATCAGTCATCTTAATATGCCCAGACACACAACAGGATAATCTTAAGTTTCTGATCGTCGCACTTCGAAATTTCCACTGCTTTGGGTTTAGCAGACTTTCAACATGAGATGGATCGTTCCAGTCAGCCAATAGGACATTACGCCTAACTGTTTCCACCAGTTCGTTATAACTTCTTGCGTGCTCCTGGGTGAAACTAAGATAAGTCACTTTCTTGATGCACGGAGGAATCATTAGCAGGTCTTTCTTTCTAGCACTTATCATGCATCTCTGAAGCAGCTCCAGTAAACGTAAGCGACCCTCCTCCATCTCGGCCTCGAATGGTCTATGAATGCCAGATTCCCAAAACTTTAGATTTTCTCCATACACTTCCTCTTGAAGGAACCTTAGTAAAGGTTGGAGATGTAAGAGTTGGCTATTTGGCGTGTTAGGGGTTGGTGTCCCGGTCAGTAGCCAACGATTACAAGCTGTCAGAGAAATAGCCATTTGAAATTTATTTGTCAAGCTGAGACTACACCCAAGAGTGTGTCCTTCATCTAGCATTACCCTAAGCCAATGAACTTGCATCAGTGGGCTTTTCTTCCGGGGGCTCCATTCTGCACTTAAGCGGTTAAAAGTGGTAATCACAACATCATAGTCCCAAGCCAGGCTGTGTGCAGAAGGCTTTCTGTTGTCAGTCCAGATCAAAACCCGTAGTTGACCAGGACTGACATGTTTCTTGATTTGTGTTTTCCAGTGATCAACTAAATTTGCAGGCACAACAATCAGAGATGCTTTTGACAAATATAGCCTGAATGTATCCAATGGCTGACACAGAGCAACTCTTAAGGCAGGCAAATCAAATACTAAATTGTCAAGAAAACTCGGATAGTACCACCTAGTTACACCTTTTTCAACTCTCTTCACAAGACCAAATGCTTGAAATATTCTCTGGAATGCATCGATATCCTTACTCCAATAACTACCCAACACCGGACTGAGTAAACCAACTGTTTCCATTTGTGAGAGCTTGTCTGGGGGGAGATCAGCAAGCCACATTAAAGCTTTCTTTGCCATTGAGTTTATTGAAGACTTATGTTCCCTAAGGGCAGCAGTGAAAAACGAGACATTCTCACCCTTTTCACCAGAGGTTCCCTTAGCATAAAACCCTTGCAAGTATTTTATCAGCTGACAACTATCCCACAATTCTTCTGGATCTTCACAATGCTGATGTTCAGGATCGGTGTTCATGCTACAAAACCAGGCAGCATCAAAAACAGATACACCTTCATCTAATATTCTCCGCCATTTTGTGCAAGCATCACACTGAATCCAGGTTTCATTTTGCACATCCAAATCTGTAGGACCTTTTCTCTTGCGACCAGTTTTCATAACATCTTGCTCTTTCGAAGATAACTTTTTCAGATTCCAGAATCCATGCTTTTTCGTGTCACCAATTTGTTTAGCTTCCACACTGTTAGAGAACTTAAATACCCCATCGTAAGCCTGAAAAAGATTTTTTCTGACATTACCCAAGCTCCTTCTACGTTGAACTTCTGACTCAGTACTTCTATCACTCGGATCCATCAACTTAGCTTGCTTGCGTGGCAAAGAACTTGACTCCCACACCGGACTAAAGACATCAGGGGAAAACTGGGTTCTGCAGCCACTTGGACTCAGAACCCTCTTTGCTGAAAACATACTAGAAGAAGTGCACTGATCACTCGCGTACTCATAATAAGCACACTTTTCATCGTCATTATGTTTACACCAAATGACTGGAATTCCATCGGGTGGATCAGCCATCGTTCCTTGAGTCTTTAGGATAAGTGATAGAGCTGTTATTGTCTTACCTAGACCTGGTTCATCACAGAACATGCCACCACGAAAATCCTTGAAAGTGGGAGCAGCCTCAGATACAATGTCACCAGAGACAACATTTACATAGAAACAGAATCCATCTTCAGTGTCGAACTTCTGGTATAGTGGATGCGATAAAACTTCAGCCTTCTGCTCACGCTGTAACATCCATTTGACAGCTGCCTGCTGATGAGGAAACAATTTCAGCTTCAAACATGGCACTATTAAAGAGGTCAATGATCTTAGATGATGACAAACCCCTGAAACGCTAATGAGATCCTTTGGGCTAAGTTTTTGCAATATACTAATCAAAATATCATCTGAAAGATCCCAAATACCCGACGAATAAGAGTCGGCAGATGATGATAGTCCAGTAGAATTAAGCATCCCATTACTTCCTGGGCTGGGCAAGCTCTGAAAAATTTCATGAAGGTTAAATAACTTTCTTTTTGAAGAATCATAGGCACCACAACATAACTTGCACCCAAGGACATGGCAGTCAGAAATATTCCAGACATCCTTTATACTTCCGTTGGATTCTTTCCAGTAACTTTCACCCTTAAGTATTGAGCTTCTCAATTTCCAGTCGCAGCTGCAAAGAATTAGATTGCATTAGATACTGAAGAAAAAAACCTTTTAATCCTTTTCCGCAGAGGAAGTTCCCATGTTTGTTAGCAGAACGCTAAGAATATTCTCATTCAACATAACAATACGAGTATGAATGGAGTCACAAAGAAGAACTAAATTGATTTTTCATCATCCACATGTAAACTTGTCTGTCATCCAAGAGAAGTGGTAAAAGTTATCACATTATCCGATATCAAATCCTATTTATGCCTCCGAACTTCCTCTGTCCTTCCCTGTAACTGTTCTACCGGATTCCCTTGTTTTAATGTCAATAAAATATGGTAAATATTCACGAGAAGCTGTAGTCATCTTCTGTGAAGAAATGAAACTGGAAAACTAGAAGAGCAGAGACCAACGTACAGATATCCAGCTACATGTCACATGATGCTGTTTGGTGATACAAAGACACAAATAAGTCAAAATAACATAAACAAAAACTGCAACAGCAACAAGACAGTCAAATCTCAGAATATATTTAGCATTCGTAAACATGAATCCTAAAAGACACATCTCATTGCATTCTTTCCAATCATAGACAATGGCACTGAGTATGACCCACGTTAAGGCACACCAAGCATACAATGGAATCACACACAAAACCCGAATCATGAATTCCACATTCTAATAAAATCCAACTCTTAGCATCAACGTTCATCTCGATAACCCGAGCCTAATAACACTCTCCTTTACATCGACCTACCACATTGTTAACCCTGAGTTTGCCACAGAACATTGATAACCCTAGCTCTGCATAACCAAGCAAACGACGCAACATAAACAAATTACCTCAAGTGTTTAAACAGTGAAGCAGCAATCTTCGGAGATTTTGGAAACTGCCAACCACACCACAGGGCAACAGGCACAAGAACATCCACAAGCACAACAGCTCTATATTCTCCATTATCACCCTTATCAACCGAGACCACACGTGACATGATCTTCAGACAATTGTGTGCATCCAAAGCTTGAATCTGCTTTACCACGCTTATGCTTCCATTCACCATACCAATACTCCTCCCCCTCTTCCTTACCCGTCCCGTGTCCTGCGATTTCTGGGTCTCCGTTGATTTCCATGACCTCTCTCCCTCTGTGATCCTTTCGCATTTTGGAGAACTCTCCAAAGCTCCAGCCTCCACATCCATGGTGGCAGCTTCATCACCCGGGCTCCGAACTCCGTTGCTCGACCTAAATCGGGAATTGATATTGGAATTCGAATCAATTAACGATAAGATCACACCATTGTCGGTTTTGAATCCGGTCCGTGATTCATAACTGAAGATAAGACAAGAAGAGCCCACTGAAAGGTCATGTGGAAGATCACGAGAATTGACCGAAACGACGGCACAGAGAAATCCACAGAGTTTGTGGTCGGGTTCTCCGCCGTCAGCCATGGGGGGAACCCCAATCTAACACAAAACGGGTGAAATTAGGGTTTTGCGAAGAACTTGAGGTTGAGGCTCTCCGCAGTGCTACAATGGTTAGAGGGTTCACGTTCGTTAAAGGAGCAGTTGGTTTGGACTCGAACGAAAGTAAAGGGTTAAGAGTTTATCTCTGGATTCCGGTTTAGGCAATCTGAGAAATATCCAAGGACCGGTCCAATTAATTAATTGGGCCCGGTTTAAGCCGGTTCTAATCGGAAATTTTCAAACAAAAAAAATTGATACCTATATAACATGACTTTTTTAAGGTGAACTTGACATTTTTAGGGTTAGGAATGTTCATATAGGTTTATGTACTTGTATATGTATAGAAGAAACTGTATAACGTTTACACTAGTTTTATCAACACTATGCGTTTTTATTTTGAGTTTTTTATTTTAGTTTTTGGTTTTTAATTTTTAGTTTTTGGTTTTTATAAGTTTATAAATCTAAAGAATTGTACTTTTGAATTTTTAGTTGATTTTTTCCATAAAATAGATTTTCAGGTTTTTAAGAAAACTAAAATTTAAAAAACTTGATTGTCGATTTTTTCAATTTTTAAAATCCAAAAACTCCGAAAACCACATTCCATTCAACACCTATATTTTATTTTGCAATTCAATCAATTACAAAAGAATAATATGTTTTTGTTCTTTCTTCTATAAATACGAAAAAGATCCACGGCTCTTTGATTAGTAATTAAATACGATGGATTATAGGAGTTTAACTAAAACGTATATCATTCAAAATTTAATTAAATTAAATTTATAAATTAAAATTTAAATCTAATGAGATCATTTAAATTATTTTGATATCAATTACGTAAAAATCCTATTTTCTATCCTAATATATATATAAAAAAAAAAGATAAAGCCAAATAAAATAAGAAATATAACAATATAAAGTATCTATACACTAAAACTCTTTATAATTTTATAGTGAATTAGATTACGGTATAAAGAAATATTAAATTATTTAAAACGTTAAAAGGATACGGAATATATTTTCGGATCTAGAATTCAATATTAAATTTGTTTTCTAAACCTAAATAACCAAATCCAATCAAACCGAACAGTTCGCATACCACAGATATTGTTAGTTCCCTAATTTGAGCGGTTTGGATTCTAGGATTCGAAATCCGACCATGAACTCAAAAGTAAAAATCTTAACCGCAGAACCAGTTTGAGATTCTCGAGTAACATCATCGTACAAACTATCGATACGCAATTTATTGAATAACACGAAAACTTACATCCATCCAGACCCATAAACCCATGCTGGGGGGAAAGAACCTCATGCTTAGGTGCAGAGCCGGGACGAAACTTATTTACCCGTTCATCCCGGAGGGGCAGGCAAAGCAATGGAAGCAAAGGGACCGAATTTACTGAGAGCATTTCGCCAAGTAGGCGTTCCATCCTTGAATCCGATACTCGCGAGCCGTCTCTGCAGGGTTTTCTGCCTTTATGATTCCCCGGCCCACAATTACGATGTCGCTTCCCCTCTCATTGATCACCTGAAACAAGGCCAAGAAAAATGAGAGGAGCGAGCAAAATATGCATTGGATCAAAAGATCTAGGGAGGGAGGGAGTGTGACTCACAGAGTATGGGGTGTTATACTGTTGACCGAGTGCATCACCGCCCTTCACCATTTGAACTCCAGGTGTTGCATGGATTAGAGCTGGATTTACCGGTCCGCACTTCCAAGACGCGGGATTAACAGAGATGAATCCAATCACAAAATCAGAATGATCCTCCGCGATTTTCACTGCTGCTGCAGTGTAATCTCCTGTGGCAAGATTACCGGCCGAGCTCATTTCGGCCAGCAACAACAAACCCCTTCCACGAGGCAAACCCTGATCATGAAGTCAGAAATCAGGAGTTGTTAGAGAAGATAACATCAAGCCGTTCATATAACAGTACCCTTCAAAGAAAGCAGGTCGTATACCTTCAATTTCAGGCCATCTACAATTCCCGGCCCTGATATTATATGGGCGTTGACAATATCAGCCCAATCTAGTATATGGAAGATACCACTGAAAACATCGCACGAAAAATGGCCCCAGATCAGTGGAAATTCACTGAAATGACAACAACAAAGGCTAAGTGGCATAAAAAAAACTTACCCTTCATACTGCATGGTAACTGTGTTACCTATGTCCGCAAACTTGCGATCCTCGAATATGAGGAAGTTGTGCTTGTCTGCAATCTGAAGCAAAATCAAGTTAGAAATCAAAGCAAGCAGGACAATACAGCTCAACAAAATGTCGGCAATTAACAATGGATAACACTGTTAGTTCGGCGGGGGTTTGAGAAATTTGGGAGTGTAGCTTGTAATAAACAAAAGCTGAAGACTTGTAAGAGAAATATTTTCGTGGAAGAGATTCAAAGTATGAAGGGAAAAGATCGACACATCCCATCAAAGGGCACCGTTATCACAAAAACAGTCAAGAGAAACACATAACCGGCAATCCATACGACACAAGAAATAACCTTTTCACATGAATTGTGTATGAATGATGCTGACAAATTAACAAAACATCTTACCGCACGCAGTTTAGCGCCGAAGTCCGAGGTGAAATCAGGCAATATGTCAACATGGGTCTTCAAGAGGCAAATTTCTGGTCCCACCTAATACCAAAAGAAGAATTAATCGAATAAGATTCTTCAAATGAATACCATCCATTTTCCATCCACAGTTGCGAATTATTCGTTTCTGAGGTCATTTCACACAAGAAGAGAACCTTTTCTATTCTTGCCCTGTTCAAGGCCTATGAGAAATGTGTCATTTTCATTTTACTGCATCATATAGTTCTAACAATTTGGCAAAGAACGAATTTGCTTCTCCTGTAATAATCCAAGGTAATCTGAGCTTTCTCTGTGTTGTTCTTCCCATGAATGTTTTGGAAGAGATGACAACGTGATGACCAAATATTCAAGAGAAGATAAAATTGTCCGGGAAAACGCAAGAAAACATTTAATGGAAGACAGAGTGAAATCTTAATCTTGTAACCTTATCGGCGATGTCGAGCAATTCGGCGGCGGTTCCGACATCTGCAGCCAAACAGAGATTGGTTTCCTTCTTCACCATAACCTCGAACAACTTCTTCCCCGTCGGATTCTTCGCCATTTCCGCCCTCTCTTTAAACCCTGGAACCCTAACCTTAGCTCCCAATTTCTCTACATTCGGAACACTAACATTCCGATTCTGCTCTAAAAATTGCAGCACAGTTCTCTCCATCTCCTCATCGACCCTCCCCTTCTCTTTCAAAACCCTAACCATCTCCGTCAACTTGATCATCGAGTGGAGCTTAATCCCATTATCGGCCAGATTCTCCCTCCCTCCCTGCTCACGGTCGATCAGAACCACCGCATCGCTCACCTTCAACCCGGCGGCTCGGAGCGGCGCTGCCGTCTCGAGCACGGAGGCCCCGCTCGTGACTAGGTCCTCAATGATGAGGCAGGTCTGGTCCTTTTGAAAGGTCCCTTCAATGGCTTTGGAGGTGCCATAGTCCTTGATCTCCTTGCGACGCATGAGCATGGGGAGGCCATTGGAGACAGAGACAACGGTGGCGATGGGCAGCGCGGTGTAAGGGACGCCGCAAAGGACGTCGTAGGAGACGGAGGGAGGGAGAGAAGAGACGAGGGTTTGTGAGATGTGCTGAAGAAGAGATGGGTATGAGACGATCAAGCGAAGGTCGATATAGATGGGAGAGAAGATTCCGGATTTGAGCTTGAAGTTGCCGAATTTAACGGCGCCAATCTCGTGGAGCTGTAGAATCAGTGACTCCATGGCTGCTGACAAATTTCCTCCGAGAATTTTTTAGGGTTTTAACCGGTGGCTGCGGAGGGAGGAAGAAAGTGGGGCTCTGCTTTGCCAGTGTAGTGTAGGGTTTTTAATAATAAATTCATTTTCGGCGTCCTGACTTTCGAAATTTATGGAGAAACGTCTCTCTTTTTTAAGTCCATAACGGCTCCATGTGAATTCTCTTTATTTAATTAAAAATAAATAAAAAACACAAATTATTTAATATATACAATCATGTACAAATACAAAAATATTTTTCTAAAGAAAACTGTAATACTGTGAAGGAAACTCAAACACTACAAAAAAATGAAAATCGCAATCTGCGAACTTGGTCCATTTTTATCAACTGGGAATCTTCACTTTGTTTTGTGCATTCTGCAAAAAAGAGATACATACATGCACATATATACATATATATCATACACATAAATTACACATTTCGGATAAGAAATTGAAACTGATTTTGAAATCTCAAGATTTAAATTAACACATTGATTATTCTGCATGAGCCTACAAAGAGACATATTTTTGTTGTTGTTGACAGACAATGGAGACAACCTAAGGGAAACGCAAGAATGAAGAACCAATGTTACAGATTAACACAAAGGACATCAACAACAACAATCAGCTATCACTGTGAATCTACATCAAACCAGAAGTAGAGGTATGCCCGAGAGTATATGACTCGAACACGCTGCAGAACCAAGTCTCCGTTTGTCAGAACCGCCTTTGCCCCTCCTTCGATTCGGGTTTGCAAAACGCTCACACTATCGCCCCTTGTCTTCTCGACAACGGTTCCATTCTCGGGCTGAGCCTTCACGGCTGGAGCAACTAAGATGTTTTCCTTCCCGGCCGTTGTCACGATGGGGCATGAGAGGTAGTCTAATGGGTTCGATTCGCACTGGAGGACGCATCCATCAATGGTTAGCCTTCCACTCCTATGGAGCAAACAGCAACCCAGCTCGGCTTTCACTGTTAGATTTGCTAGCTTGCATGTTGATAGCAACTCCAGGGCACTGCTCAAAAAATCCAAAAACAAAACAAGGAAGCCATATACCGATGATGATCTTTGGATTATAGAAAACAGCAGACAAGTTTGTACGGGCGAAACTCATTACTGTTCGAAAAACGATTCAAACGGAATGTAAAAAACTGAACCTGTCTGAACCTCGAGAGCAGATGAGGGTAGTTTCATCAGGAAGCTCGCCTCCACCAATCTGAACAAAGCAGAGATGAGATAAAAATGGTATGTACTATGTAAGTAGGAACCTATGGCCTCAGATCCCAATTCATCTGAAAAGAAAATCGGCAACCCTTTCAGCCTCATGATGCAGAGTGCCAGAGACTTTAATGAACCACCACAACTAAAAAAACCAGATTTGGTTGTTCTAATAATACTCTCTTGTCAGTCTGGAAAATCTGCTCCCAGCATGAAACTAAAGTTCTGGATCCGACCCAGAATGATTTCATGACCAGGATTCATCACTAGTGTGATTTCATCTGCATTCTACACATTTGTATGCATATGTCATAATTCCATCTTACACGCTTTTTCATTGTCCGCAGCTTTTCTCACGCAGCTTTCTAAAAGAAAGATTACAGTCATACATTTACTCCTCTGACTTTCTGGTAAAATTTATTCAATTCTCTTCCTGAGTTCTCCTCAGGTTCATGAGATTTTCACTACTGATTCTTTCTTCTTCAAGTGTAAAGCTAATATTCTTCAACTCTCAAGTTACCCTAAGAGAATCAATGTGAACCAGAAGCCAACAGTAGGAAGGCTTGTTAACCTAAACAGAAGTAAGTAGCTTACAGATTCCGTTTTGACTTGTAAAACTCAACCAACTCTGCCTATAGGTTTTAGATACTCTAAAATCTTGATGTGTCAGCTTCAAATCTCTAGGATCCACTTTGATTCCCTATTCCCAGAGGGATGGCATTAGATGGGTATCCTTTCTCCTTTCACAAAAGAAAGGCACCATACGTTCTTCTTTAGTCAGCTTAACTTCGGGAAATCAGAAGTTTATTGCATATATAGATGTAAGTCTAGATATTTTAACATGAAGTCAGATCCATAATATTGCAATCTACTTTAATGGTTCAGTTATAGATAAAACATACAATACTTGTCCCATTATTGAATCTCTCTCTGAATCAAAAAGGAGAAACCAGAAGAAAAAAAAGGGACCACCAGGAAATTTAAGGCCAATCAACTCGTATCGGTAGTTCTACAATTAATTACCAAACCTAATTACTTTGAAAATAAAATTTCAGGACATACCAGGCAAAGAGGCTTTTTTATCTGAATATTAGAAACACGATGACTTCCACCAGCACCTATTAAAATGGTATCTCCAGGTCTAGCGGTGACAGTTTGGTCAGATTCATGTGTTTTTATTACCAAAATGCATTCAGCATTAATCTCACAAACCTTGCTGCAGATACAGCTGACTCGATATTGGGGAAAACTCCAGGCTGAGATAAATCCTTCACAGAACGGTCTACCCGTAGCCACAATCGAGGGTGACATGCCAAGTAATGCCATCTGTGGCAAACGAGGGCTGTGTTGTACCGATCTGCAAACTCATCAAAAGTACATGAAGAGGGTTGAAAGGGCTGTAATGAAAAAACAAAATGATATCAATCAAGGAACTCTCATGCCACTAAAATATGAAAACTAAACAACTTGAGATTAACATAAGACAGAGTTCTTGTTCCTCTTTAACATCTCTCAATAGTAGAAGCCAAAAAAATCCTTTTGCAGTATCAAAACATTAAAAACATATAATCGTACAATACGGGAAAAAAAATTGGACGTCCTTTTAACACTTTTCTACTTCGTTAGGAAAACTGTGGAAAAGTAACACCAATATATACACAAATTGTTTCTTCTCCTCTAGAAGCAAGCTTAAAGAGAAGAGATACATAGGAATCAGAGAAGCAGCAAGAGCTGAAGAACGCTCCATGGCTAATTCAAGGATTCAGTACCAGTTGCTGAAAAACAGCTACATGAGCAGTGCTCATTGAGCACATAGGCTCCACAAAGCCATTGCAGAATTCGGGTATGATCATAAGGCTTCTGTCATGATAGTTTAACATGCTTGAACCACAGACGCTATTAGACAATTCTAACATGAATATATTCCACAATTCCTCAGAAATCTAATGATGGAGATTCCGAACTGCTTGCAAGGCCAAAAACACCAACTTTCAATCAGTAATATTCAGCTGCCACACACCCATTTACATTTCATCAGAAAACACTGTCATACACTGTAAACAAGTCCAGTATTCAGCTGCACAAAACCGAAAGAAGAGAGACTAGCGAGAAAGCCCTAGAATCCCAATTGAGATCTAACAAGGAGAGCAACGGAACAACAACATCAATAACGAGACTAGAAACCCACAATCTAACAAGTACATCAGACGAAAGTGGATCAACTCCAAAGGAACCCAAGAATCAGCCTACAAACATATAAATTTCATGCGCAGATGAACCAATTACCTGGAATAGGAGATAAAAAGCTGAAGATGTGCATGAGGCAACCATCGTCGAGATTGTTAAATAGAGGATCAGACTCCATTTTCTGCTTCTTCCTTGGCTCGGCGAATTCGATTGAACTAACCTCGTTGCCAATTCCGGCGAACTTCTCCATCTCCATCACCGCTGCACAGCTTTAGCAAACTGGCTTGGTTGGAAGAAGCTTGAACCCTAAATCGCTTCGCTCTGATGATTATATCTGAAAATGACGTAAACCTTTTTTATCTGATAATTTTCATATAACTTTTATGTCCGTAAAATAAAATATTGGGAAATGATTTTAAAAAACACATTTAATAAGAAAAAACAATCAGTTATATATCTTGATAGTCATAGTTCCTCTTTAACACCTATTTAATTTAGAATTTTAAATCAATTATGATTTTACGATAATATTTTATAAATAATATTTTTTGTTAAGATAAAGGCATATACTTCCAATTTGGTTATGTTAAGCTTCGTGTATTTTTTTAAATTTCGTTTATTTAAAGCTATTCATTTGATTATTATATCAATTTAGGAAAATCTCACCAAAAAAAAATCATGACACATAAACAAATAAATACATTTTTAATTTACCAAATAAATAATCCAATTTAATAAATTTTGTCAACGTGGTATTTTTTTCATCGCGGAATTTACTACACGTATTGAATTTCAACCGATGGAAAATAGGTTAGATGAACACGAAAATTAAACCGAAAATCGGTCTGCTAAAAATCCAGAATTTGAATTTCAAACTATTTGACATTATGTACACGGGATTATATATGAAACGTTTTTAGAAAATCGTAAAATACCATAATAAAAATTTGTTTTGGGAAAAAAACCAAAAATATTTATTGAAATTGTTTTATTTTCCCCATTCCGGTAATGCACGGACCAATTAGCTCGTCCGGTGCCGTGCGTCAAAGTAGAAACTCATCTTTATCGTTGATCTCTAGAACGGACGGCTCAGATTATCCAAGGACCAAAAGAGAAACAAGGGCCAAGCTAGGTAAAAGACGAAGCAGAGACTCGTTGCGGAGAACAAATTTCGTGACTTTTCCTCTCCCAACAAAAAAAAGCAAGAAAAATCAGCCGCAGAGGAGGAGGAAGGAATCGAAAGAGTG
>NW_010966881.1:5263691-5318760 GCF_000463585.1 Tarenaya hassleriana | reverse complement strand
AAAGAGTGTGAGAATGGCGGCTTCAGGCGGCGAGAGTCAGTGCATTGGGAGGTTCGTGGACGAAAGTGACGTGGACACCAAGCGGGTTTACTTGGCTCGCAAGACAGTTCTCGAGATGCTTCACGACAGGGGCTACGAGGTTGTCGACTCGGAACTGAGTTGCTCACTCGACGAGTTCCGTTCCAGTTTCGGAGACAAGCCGAATCTCGAACGAGTCCGTATTTGCGTCCCTCTTCGTGATGATCCTGGTAGAAAGGTGTGAGCTTTTTGGCCTCTTTTTCAAGGACCGCGTATTTTTTTCAATGAGGTTCTAGTTTTTGGGCTGGATTCGTCCGAAAACAGAGGAAAGTTCGAGAAAGGCGTGAACTTTTCATCTGGGCTATTCTAAATTTGGGTTGTAATGAGATGAGGCGTCTGCACGAAAGAGTTTTTTTACTGTTATTTGTGCACATTCTTTTTCTTCTCCTGGTTTTCGTTTCATCTCTTGCTTCTCAAATTTGGGGTTTTGTTATGGGTCTGTTGTTGAGAAGTAAAAGATCACTGCCCTAACCCGGATAATCTGTTCCTTGGATGTCAAGAAATATAGTTCTAGTGACCCCGATAGTGAATGTCTACGGGATTCACGACCTTTCGCTTGGTGCTTATCTGTTTATATCATGTGTACTAAACATCCAGGGGTGAGATTTGGGCTTTGCTCTGACTTTTACGTCGAGAAAGTAATGGAACAGTGATGATGTTTCCAGTTCCAGTCCCCTGATTGATTTTGTTGTGTCCCACTCTTTTCTGTTTGGATGCCTGAACCTTTGATACTTAAACATGGCCCTTGGCTTACTGGATGAGTTGTGACTTCTGTCAAGCAGCTTATTTGCTGATAATAAGCTTTGGGAATTGAGTATTTTGAGTATGCCAAATCTCATCCTCTTTTTATTTACGTTATGTTATGTCATGTTAGTTCTAAACTGCAATGGTTTTTCCAGATGCTTGTTATATTCATGGGGACTGAACCGATAACCGTGAAATCAATTCGTGCTGTCCGTGGTCAGATTGCTGGCAGTGAAGGCTTACATGGCCTGATCTTGGTCTTACAGAGTAAAATGAACCGCTTTGCTCAAAATGAATTGCCAACATTTCCTTACAAGGTTGAAACTTTTATGGTAAGCTCAGCTATTAATTAGTCACTCTGGTTCATGTCTTTGCTATATTTTATGCAGTTTTAGATATATCGTTGTCTCTCTAGAGTTTATACAGGAATTTGAAACATGATACTTGGCTTCACAAGTAGGACTTCGTGTTAAATATGATAGTCGGCGATATTGTTGTGATTGAGTTTATAGATACTAGCTCTTGCTAAGAAACCATTTGCAGGCCTGGGGAAAATCATTCTAAATATACAGTGTTAATGTCATCATTTACACCGTGCCAGAGATGGGAAATTTTGTCGAAACCTGAAGGATTTTTACTTAGCCTTGGGCAGGGTCCTGCTTTGTCAAAATCTCTTGCACTTGACTGGACTCTCCTGTATAAGCTTTCTTGAAGATGATTATTTTTGTTTTGCAAACAGATAACAGACTTGTTGGTGAACATCTCAAAGCACGTTATGCAGCCAAAACACGAGGTTTTAAGCGAAGAAGAGAAGGCAAGGTTGTTGAAGAAGTATGGCCTAGAGGACAAGATGGTCTGCCTAAACTTTTCCTTGCGTTCTTGCTTTACATATAATTCTCTATGTTCCGCTGTAACACATTTTCCCAAAGAAATATGGATTCTTGAATGTGATTCAAAATCGCCTTCTTACTGTTTTCCTTTTCCAGCTTCCACGTATGCTGGAGAGTGACAGCTTTGTCAAATACTATGGATTGGAGAAGGGTCAGGTGGTCAAGTTTATGTACAAGGCAGAGCCTGTTGGATCATTTGTCACATACCGTTGCATCGTTTGATTCTTTTTTTACGCCTCAATTCCTCATTTAAGTTTATTGAGAATTTTTTAGTGTTTGGCTTTTTTTGCCAAGAACAGTTTTAAAACCTTAAAGCTTTAGGACTTCGAAGCTGAGACAATCTGTGTTTCTTTTCGTTTTCCAGCTTTCTGAATGCAGAATTGTTCTCATTTGTGCAGTAGTTTGTTTCTTTTATGTTCTTACGGGTTACAAGAACGAAAAGATGGATATGGTTTAGAAAGGAATCGAGCAAACAATTCATTGAAAAGTTTTCGAGATTTTGCAGATAACCCAAGACTTATTGATAACTACCTACATAAGCCTCTTGGTTTCAGTAACACAACCGAGAATCTAAAAAGCAAACATGAAACAGAAGTATAGGTATAAGTAAGATTTGTATCTAGACACAAGCTTCAATCGAAATGAGTTAAAAGGAGTTGTGTTTCATGGAAGACAGGGGAGGGAAGTTGCTTGAGCCCATTGTACCGGCGTTTACTGTTCAAAAACCTGAATCCTCCACAAGCCATTCTCTGACAACCTCCTAATCGGCTGACAACAAAATAAGAAGATCTTGGCATTACCAGTAAATCCATATATAAGTCCAAGGAGAGCATTAGAGTATAGAATGGAAGTTGATATAGTAAGGAATTACCCTTCCGAGTTTCACAATTTTTTTTCATTTTCATTTGGAAGAGCTTCAAGCTCAGCACCACCAACAGAACTGGATCTGCAGTTGAGTGTATTCGCAGAAGTGTCAACGGAAGGACTTGTTTCGAACTGATTCGTCTGCTGCGTTGAAGCCAATGTACCTGCAGCAGGTCCTTCCTCTGAAACTTTCTGCTTAGTTATGTAACTCTCTGGAGTGCTGCATTTTGGAAAGCTCACTTTTCTTTCGGTACCCATCTTTGAGGAAACAGGTGATTCTGGCCCCTCAAGATTCTTCATTGGCACTTCAAAATGTCTGTGAAAGAGCAGATGGGCCACAGTTCGGTCTATGGGATTGGTCACTGTTTCCGTGTCTGGCATCCCAGCATAGCTGTGACAAGAAAACCAAGAAAGGGTTCATGGCATAAGCTCCAGCTACACCGTGGATGTATCATTGATATGATTTAAATAGAGCACAGCTTCATTTACAGATGCAGATGAGGTATATCCAAATCAACAATTCATAAGCCGGATCTTTATTTAACATGGTCAACAATGAAACATGGAGTTTAAACTTTAAAGCAAAGGAGTATGCAATTTCACACATTTCGTCCAATTTTCGTTCAGATGCACGAACAACCTTATCTCGTAGACTCATGGTGAATCAATTTTAGTTCTCATAAACAAAAAGAGCTAGGAGTCCAGCAGAGAAGGTGCCTATTCACCATGCAATTAAAAAACCAGTATCATGTGCAATCTTCTCTAAACATGAACAAAGGTGAATAGATTTCCTTACCTACTGCCTTTTCTAGCATCTTCTACGGAAATAGATTCTTGTTCATTGCAGCTAGTTTTGTTAGTACAGGTTGTATCACCAGCATGATGCCTCTTAACTGCACTCCCAGCCAACCGGAATAGGCTATCCCGCATGCAAAGTCTTATTCCCGTGTCCAACTGCAGGTAAAATTAGAGTATCAGTCTTTTCTCCAAATTCCAATATCCAACAGAATAAGAATCCACCAAACATTTCTGTCAAACCTTGGCAACAACATCCTGAAGCCGATAAAGAACTGAGAATTCTGCAGAACTATTGTCGGCAGCAACAGCACAGTTACTGGAATCATCCTGTTCCAAAGGTGAGTTAGGATCAAAAGAAGGCTGAGCAGCTATCTCGTCAAGATAAGTTTTGTCGACAAGATGGAGCGGATTATCTTGAGTGCCGACGGGTTGATCAGCTCCAGGAACCTGATGACGAAACTGTTGCTGTTGTCTCTGAATGGCAAGCATTGCCTGCATTTGCTGTCTACGTCTCAACTTTTCAAGTTTTTCCTGAGGCGTCATGGTCAAAGGTCTTGCAGACGCATCTCCTGCTTTGTTTGCTGAGATAGCATTCACAGGGGAAATGTTGTAGGAAGGATGCAGCAACTGAGTCGTAGGATCTGGAGACTGGATGGTGGAGACTAGAGGAATAGCAGAATATGGATTTGAAAGATTCCCAAAACCAGAAGCAGACGTGTATGGGTTTGGCATGTGCATGTACTGAGAAGTCTCAGAGCCTTGAAGCTTTCTCTGTGGATTCATAGCCACAGAAGAAGAACGTAGTGAAGAGGGTGTCAGCTGATTTTCAAACTGTCCTGGTGAATTTCTGGATGGAGACCAAGTACCATACACATCTTGAAATGTTCTTGTCTCAGAACCCTCTGGCATGGCTGAAAACTTCAACAGCTTCTTTTGCTGATATGCCTGGACAAAAATAAGATTGCAAGATCCAACAGTAATTGCAGGGATCAACAAAGAACAATATTCATGTTTTATTTGAAGGCTCTATAACTGCTCAACTAAGGTTGACTAATGCTATCCATAAGACCAAAGCATTGAAAATAATGTTATTCCTAGATCATAATGCTACTATAAGCGAAGATCAAGTTACATAATGTCATATCCCTGCAATCCCTACCTAAAGCATCACTCACTACATTGCAAGAAATCAAACCCGCATCAGTCTAACCTCTCTGCAAATTCATCGGAAGGCAAACAATGATGAAGGAAATATAAAGAACGAACAGGCAGAGACCCCAAATGAGAGTGAATAGAAGACTGATGGCAACAATAGGCTGGACTATTTCTGATAAGTGCATGTCTATGACTTTAACAGCAATTTCAATGGTGATAAAAGCCAACATAATTTGGAGGCATCATAATGTTTTCAGTCACACATCCCACACAGCATTTATGTTGACCCAATCCCTAACTCTACCTCATAAAAGACTATAACCCAAACTTACAGTAACAAAAGCCATAAAAGAACAAATGAAAAAAGAAACAGTAGTAGCCATGTCCAATACATCTCATTATTAGAAAAGTTGTCAACAGTGAAGCTAGATTTTGGTTCTGAGGTTTTCCCATATAAGTCCAAATTCAGATGATGCTTAAGAATCACTGGCATTTCAGCAGGCAACCATTTTCCAAAGTAAGAAGACACACAAGCAACCTACTTCTATTCACTTAAATTAAAGGTGTGAGAGCATGAAGCAGTCTTCTATGCTTAGTACCTGCTCCTCATCTGTGGATTGACCCTTATACCCAGGGTACTGTTCAATCTTTGATGTTGGACATGCATTTTGCACATTTTGATATGAAGGATCAACGGTTTTTCCACTCAATGACAACGGTTGGTCACCTTGCTGCTCAAAGTCAGTTTTAGTATCCAATCCTATATTTTGGAAGTCCAGAATTGACGGGAACGATTTTGGTGGACTATTAGATACATCTTTGGAAGAAGGCCATAACTCATCAGCGCTGCTGAGACTACCATCTCCAAATATAGGGACATCATTGCTGCACAATCATCACTTGTGAGGATATTGTGTCAGATATAGACCGATATGCATGAAAACAACAAGTACTGTTAATTCTGAAGTTAGTAATTTACTTTGATGTCAAGAATATGTATCTTACCACAGGACAGATAAAAATTGGAACAAATGTGTTACGTCTAAGTGTCTACACATTACAGCGAATTTCACGATTTTAAGGAATTCTGCCACGAAATCCAAGCATGTTCCACATTTTACACTTCAATGTTCATGTATGCTAGCAAAAAAATGTTTGGGGAGAAGTTTTTCAAGCCACAATCAGAAGGTGATTAGCAGAGATTCATGAGAAAAAATGGAGACGACCTTAAGTGGGGGATGGATGCCCTCATTCATGGTCATGAGTAAAGCAACAGTAAGATGGACAAGGAACACATTAATGCTCGATTACCACGGTTTCCTATCCGGATACCTAGTAGGACCTTTCAGTGCTGCACTAGAAGATACTGAAAATTATCTTTACCTGAACATTCGATCAAGATCATCGAAGCTACCAATGTTAGCCCAGCTGTAGTCGACAAAATCACTTTGCCCTTTACTCTCATCAGAGTTATGAAAAATATTAGGACCCTTTCCAAGGTCAGATGTCTTCTCTGAGAAAATGAAGAACAGAAAACCGTTAGATGATAAGATCGCAAAGCACATTACTGAACAAAACTTCCATCGTTTCACACAACTCACCACCACTTGTTGAACTAAATTTGGCAGGCTCAGCTAAGCTATTGGAAACTTCAGTCCCGCTGGAATCTTGATTAACTCTTGTGTCTAAAGATACTGATGTCTCAGGCCATGAGTCCAAACCGAAGTCTGAGCTAGAAATCTCCTCACTATCATTATAGCTACTGGCCACCTTTTTCCCATGGAGGTCAATCTTAGCTGCAAGAGTCTTCTGCTCAGCAGGTTTATGTGACTTGGACTTTTCACTCCATTCCTTCCTGTTAAGTTGTAGTCCACTTCTTTCCTTGAAAGGCACAATATGGTCGTCTGTCTCACCGTCATCACCCCATATTATATTATTAAGCTGAAATATTGCAAACCATGAACAATAAACATCAGACGCAAGCAGGTTTCAACATCTATGCAACACCAAAAGGATGACAAAAATTAAAAACTAAACGTAAAATGACTGTCTGGACATGCTGCCAGATCTGCAACATATGCTTTTAGAACTAGATACATACACAGTAGCTCCTAAAATTAGTCCTATAAATGTGAGACTTGACTTTCTGGCATCTTCTGATGAAGTGTTATTCCTCAATCCATACCCACCTTATCCATTGCAAGAGCACCTAGAAATTGAGTTTCTGGCATCTTCTGATGAAGTATTATTCCTCAATCCACCTCAAGTGTAACTTGCAAAGACAATTTTCATCGATACAAACGAACATTTAGAAACAAATTACGACTAGTTGTCATGTTAAATTACCATCTAAATTATCCCACATATATGTGCAGATAACACTCCAATAGGGTTCTCTTTGGAGAAGAAGGAAAAAATATAAACTATATCAGAATGCATGAAATGCCATTCTTAGAGACTACGAACCCTCCAAACAAATAATTTTCATTCATCCCCTGGCGAATGTAAATTCATAACTCACTGTTCTATAATAATCCTAAAGCAAGTAGACAGCGAGAAGAAAAATAAAGAAACCCAGGTTTCTCGACATAGGCAGAAGATGGGAAATGCTGCTTCTCCAACAATTTCTTGCATGTTAATTGCTTCGCCTCGTCAACTCAATCTTGTATGCTCCAAGATATGAGTCTGGAAATAGACCTCTAGTTATATGCTGTCAAATTCTAATATCTATCAAGTTCCTTATTGTGAATCGCAGTTAATGACACACAAACCTGAAAGTAGCAGTTTCATCGCTGAACGCATTGAACCATAGAGGTTGACAAAAAACCTCAGGAAGAAAGAGTTTCAGTAGGGCATCGAAAACCACTACCACTCTGAATGACCTTCAGAAGCTAATCAATGGACATAAAAAGTTATGGATGGAAGGCATCCTAAACAACCATTATCAATGGAGATGACAGTATTTTAAACCACTATCACTCTGAAAGATGTTTCTGCCATATAATCTGTCTACCATATATTTCTCTTGGCTGCATTGTCTTAACTCAGAAAAACCCCTAAAGGATAACAGAATTTTATTAAACCCAAAGAGGTCATCCAAAACCAAAAAAAAAAACTTTATAAACTCACAAGCGTTAGTCCAGAGAGGGAACGTTTCCACTTCCATGATCATGAATCATAGAAGCATCTTACAGTTCCACTTCTACCTATCTACGTCTGGAACCAGTTGATCATTCACCTTCCACATCTGTCTACTACTCCCCTTTGGTTTCCAGAGAACATGTTAAAGAACTGACAAATCCCAGACTTTGGGTACAAAGACGACCCTTTTTCTTGTTTTCATCAATCAGTCGAATATATATATATATATAAACGTGTAGTCGTGTACGCATACACAAAAAGGAGACTTTCAGAGAGGTAGTGGTCAAGAAGCAAAGGGCGAAAGCCCCGAGAAAAACATCGCCGCATGAAAACTACCCTAAAACTCATGATTCAGCGCGTCCGAGATTCTTGGGCGAGAAATCAAGACGCCATATTCATACAGACACAGAATCGTACTGATTTCTCAAGAGCTGGATTGCAGAACCACAGGAAAAAAAAGGCCAAAAGGGGAAAAAGAATAAAAAGCATATGAAGATTTTACCTCTTCGTCGTTCCAATCAAACATGACTAGTAGCGAAGCAGATACCCAAGGCAAAATCCAAAATCACGCTCCCAGATTACTCCACACATCGCCGACCCTCCTCCACCAGGAAACAAAATCAACCAAAAAAGCCAAAAAAAAAAAAAAAAAAAAACTCGAAACAATAAGATCAACACCACAAAAAACAAGCGAAAAAAATCCAACAAAATGGGGAAAAAACAGAGACCCAAATCCCGAAAGGTAGGCTGAAGGAAGAAAAATAAAACCTTTGATTAAGAATCCTTGCGTTATCAAGGGAAGGGGAAAAAGGAGTTACAGTGATGGGAGAGAGGAGAGTTGTCTCGAGAGAGAAGGTTGGGGTTGAGGATGCAAGTGGAGTGGGTCCCGCTTTAACGAAGAGTCACGTGCCGTCTGATAAGAGGAGGAATAGTAGCCGTTTGGGGTGCCACGTCAGACGAACATCGTATCTAAATATGTGGCTAAGAGAGGAGCATCTTTTGCTGCGTCTCTATTGGACATTATTGTTTTTTTTTTGGGTTTTATTTCAATTAGGATTTTTTATATATAATAAATGGGCTTTTGCCTTCTGTGAACAAGGCCCAGTCTATACATTATTTGGGTTCCTTTTTTTGTTCTTTTATTTTTATAAAAATAATATGTTTGAGTATAGTTTCCGTTACATTTTGTAAAACCGTTTTTTCAAACATATATTTATGTTATATTTTAATATTTTTTTTATATTTCCAATTCATACTCGAACCCGTAATTCGGATTTTGACCGATGAAGGACCCATCTTAGCTCCGCAACGGTTTAAGTTCTCGATTTCCAAGTACAAAAAACCATAAATGACAGGTGTTGGGATACCACGCCAAGCCGTACGACACGGTACGACCGGAGTTTCATTTCAATTGGCATTTTGTTATGTAATAAATGGGCTTCGCCATCTGTTACCACTACATAAATACTCGGTTTTTGTTAGGTTTTAGTTCTTCTTAATTGTTTCGTTTTTATTATAAAAAAATATATCTATTTAAATTTTACATCGATTTTCGATTTCCATCTTCGTTTACTTTTCCCGTTCGGTTTTCGTAAAAGTCAAACGGTTATTACTTCTTTATATCTAGAAAAACATTAAAATTCAAACTGAACTGAATCGAAAAATCAAAAAAATATTTAAACAAATTATTTTTATCAATAAAAAATTGAATTCATACTGAATCGAATTGAACCAAAACAAATTAAAACTGAAAGATTATAGTTTTTTATAACCGAAATAACTAAACCTGGACATAATCTTAATAGAAAAAAAACCGAAATGGTCACCCATTAATATTCTTCACTGTCTATATTTCTTGCTAGGAACAAAAGCGAAAAACAATCCTTTATTACCAAAAACCAGTCCAGGAACCAAACCACGAACAAAACAAAGCGCAGAACCAGAACTTCAAACTAGGAAAGAGGACTTGTCTCGTTCGACGAATTGAAATCCGATCTGGCCAACAACGTGAGCAGGAAATCTTTGTAGTTCCCTTTGGTCCTCGTTTCGATTTTCTCGGCCAGAGACTGTCCGAAGAGCCGATGATATTCTTCGATGGTTTCTCTCATGTCGGCATGATCTGCTCTCGTCACTATCACTCTTGTCAGCCATTTTTTTGCTTTCTTGTCCGCTTCCTCGCTCAACGATTCATCCAATAGCTAAACATAGAGAGAATAAGTTCACAAGATTCGACTAATGAAATTTTCGAATCGCTTTTTTCTCGGTAGCTAGCATACCTTGCTGAAATACGCTGAAGGTCTGGACAGACAAAGAAATGTGTCACTCAAAACCGAAGACCCGGTCGCATCCTGAAAATCGAACCATCAAACCCACAAAACCGTACCGAAATGAATCAAACTCCATATGTTTTTTTTATCAAAAACGCAACAGAGACAATGATGTAATCGAATGCACAAGCGATCAAATCAACAACGTACATATAAGAGTGTAAAGGGTATATATTCTTGCGTTATGTAAATAATTTAACTATTGTATCTTCTTCATATAATACGTACCTCGGCTATCTCGGCGCGAGATATCTCGCTGTAGAGATCGAAGACATGTCGGAGATGGAGTTTGCTTCTAGTTGTCAGAATCCGTACAAGCTCGTCGTTCTCGATGGCTAGATGTCCTTCTCGTCCGATCGTTTCCGCAAGAGCTTCGGCCTCCGACTTTGCAGTTTTCTCATTTACCCTATTCCCTTCGTATCTATAAGCGCTCACAAGCCCCACAAGTAGCTGTTCATTGAATATCATTAGCGGAATTGATCTTAATATTTCTTAAAAAAAATTATAACATTTTCTTATATTGTTAAAAACTAAAATAACCTTTCATAATATTTCTTAAATATTTTTTCCAATATCTGGATCGAATGCCCGAAATCTGGATATCCGAAACCATGGATATATACGAGATTAGATTTAAAATCTTAATATCCGAAACCTTCAAACACATATTCAGATATTATAAAATCTTCGGTTATACGGTCCACATCTCTTAGAAGCATTTAAAATGAAAATATTTTATTGTATATAAAAACCTTGCGAGGAGGGCCGTGGACGTGAGAAGCGACGTCCTCTTCCATGGACCGATCGAAGAGAGAGTGATAAGCTCTGCGAGCACCCAAGAGCTCATGGGAAGAGCGCGTGCATGTCACCTCCACTATTAGGTTATAAGACTTCGGTCCCTTTTCCAATGCCTTCTTCACCATCCTCGCATCTCTCTCCCATGCATGCATCGTCCACATCGCCACCGCATTCTAACCCATATTATAAATTAAAAAATTACATAATATCACTTTTTTACATATTATTATATTTTTATCTCATTATTTCCGACCAAAAAGTGTACATATAGATTTCGCTAATACTTTGTCTCCGCGATTGTTATACGAAATTGCTCTAATTCAACAGGGATCAAATTCTAAACTAGATAAGAAACTCGTGGACCATTTATTTGTTTTGTGATATTTCATATGGTATTTATAGAGTTTCATATTAAAATTCATTTACTAGACCAAGGTGATTAAATACATCTAAATAATCCGTGTCAGCTGTCAGGTATGTTTCTTAAAACATTGTATAGCATTACATCCAATGTCTTTATGAGAATAGCAGAAATTTAATTTACAAGTTTTTGAAATAGCAATTTTAAGAGGGATGATCAAATAAATTTAACTGGGAGGTATTGTACACATTCTAAAATTAGGGTCGAAAGTGTAATTCTGAAAATTTTAGGGTCAGCTCTTTCTCGTGTTCCGTTGAAACGGAGTCCAACATAATTGTTGGGTTTAACGTTAATTAATTCCCTTAATAACAATTAACGTTAATTAATTACGTTAATCAGAAGAAAACAAACAACAAAAAAACTCACATTGAAGCGCGTGAACTCTTGCTTGAGATGCATGAGGAACTGATCTTCGCATCTCTCGAAACCCCTCTCGTCTTCAACGAAGAATTTAGGGTTCTCTTTTCTGAACGATCTTCGATGCTCCAAATGAGAATTCCCCAGAATCGAAACCAGTGATTTCTCGTCCACTCCCAACCCTAATTAATCGCAATCGCTCTTCGTTAATCACAATTACTTAAACAATTAATGAAAATTATAATCTGATTATTACCTGATATCGCATTAGAGAGAACTTCCAAATCAAGAGAAACATCCATTTTTGTTCGCGTGTTTTTTCCCCTGTTATTTCGTCTTTTGCAAGTACGCTTTAGAAGAAATGGCGGAATTTATACGAAGGTGACGAAGGGTAATATTGTGGTTTCGAAGAGAGGGTCAGGGCAATTTGGGTACATACGACCGTTTTTAATCGTGCCCTTCTCTTAGACAAACGTCAAAATGCTATAATGATGTTTCCATATGAATTTATTGCACGTTTGTTAATAAAAAGTTTTGAAAAAACGGTGCGCATTGAATAAGCTTGCTTTATTGATAGATATGATTTACATATAATAATATTACACATTAATATATATATATATATAGTTTGTTTATAAATTGAGATAACCTCTATTTTTTCGTGCGATGTAAATTGTTCGTATGGTTCATTAATTTTTTTAAGTAAAAAATAGCATTTAAATTTTATTGGATTAAAAACGTAATAATATTAGCTAAAATCCAATCAAATGTTTAAATTCTTTTCAAGATTCATGCCAACTCATTCCCAATAGTTTTAAGCTTTTTTTTCTGATAGAAAAAATAATTCATGGAAAAAAAAAGTTGAATAATGGAATCATGGTGCATGGGAGACTTTTAAAGGTGACGAAAAAGACAAGGCAATACAGTGTGAACTTAGGAGAGAACAGCTCTTCATTATGTTTCAGGCTCTCACAGACAAAACAATTGAACATAAAAGACAAATATCACGTTTTACACGAGGCGATATTGTGAATTTTCAGAAACTTTATCTTCTGAATTTTCACAATAAGAATTATCTGAATTTTATTAGATTTTTTTTTTGATACATTGGGTAACTTGTCCCATAATCCTTCGGGTCACAGCCCAATGAACCAGACAATGATACCATCAAGACAGTATCGCGGACCAAAGAAAACTCCAAACCCACGCGCACGAACCTGCAACACACACGTGGGAGATAATCAATCATAATTGACAAACGACAGGTGAGAGTTAAAGAGATGTCAAGGAGTCGAACCCCCGATCTCATGGTTTCCCGTCATGTTTCTTAACCAACTCACATCGGGTTTTCCCCCAATTTTACTAGATTTTATATGTCGTTGATTAATAATTAATGTTTAGGGAAAAACATATATGATTTTAGGGTTCGAAAAATTTAAGTTCGAGTTCGAGTTTCGCCCACACAATTACTGTAAATCATATTCGGATGTTAACATTTAATAATCGAATATTTATAATATCCTCATTCTTTTACCAATACTACAAATTTGTCCTAAAATTTTTTTAATCATAAAACAAAATACGTTTTCCGAGTTGGGTATATATATGAACATTTTGGTAATAAAAAATAAAAGATAGAGTTGGATATACCCGTAAATATTTTGAATTTTTTGAATTCCGAAACATTTAATCAGGAAGGAAATATTCGAATTTAAATTGGAATAATTCAAAATCTTTGCAACATCCAGCTCGATCGACCCGACTTCCAACAGTAATACGTATGAAGGACAAAAACACAGTCATGAATATGTCATGACAAACGCTAAAACTATATATTATATTATGACACACCGCCCATGAAGACTAGATAAGGTGGTAGGGACAAATGAGACTTTAGCCTCAAGAACCATGTTTGGTTTATTGTTCGATTTGCGTGCATGATGTACAATATATATATATATATATCGAATTAACGCGTAATTACTTGACAACTATGTTCAATATTTCTATAATTAAATTTATATATATAATATATAAGAAAAAAACCATATGATTAAACATATTAACAGTTTTTCAATTATTAAAAGAAGAAATTTCATTTTCGGATCGAGACATAGATCCGATCATTTATTTAAATGGTTAAAAACGTGTGATTTGTATTTTTTGACGAGTCCCCGGCTGTTTCAATTATTACGTTTGACCACACAAACACATACACATAATGAGATGTAGTCAATAGTCGTTTCCCCTCGGAATATATATATATATATATTAATCTTACAGATATTTGGGTTTTCTAGATCTTCAAAATATATTTGGAAGATAATTTAAATATGTTTAATAAAGAGAACTATAGAGCAATAGACCAATCTTCATACAAAAAAAATTTAAAAAAATAAAACCAGCCTTAGAAGGCATTATATGAAAAATACCCTATATATATTATTTTAACTTTAATCTATATCTTTCTCAATTGTAACTATGTGACCAAAATTATAATTTGATTATATGATGGTCATATTGGTTATAATTTAAAATTATTAATAGTTTTATTAAATGATTAGTTTGATATGTAAAGAATGAATATGGTGAAATAACGTGATCAATATAAATTTAATATTATGAATAATATAATTATTATATGACTAAATTATAATTATGATCATATAGTTTCGACTGAAAAAAATAGGTTAAAATTAAAATAGTATATGGAGGTTATTTTTTTTATAATGTCCGCCTTGGATTTGATTGCATGTCTACTAATTGTCCCGCGAAACTGACGTCGCTGGATATTTAGGGTCGTGAAGTAATTTCTGTTTCCTAGTGAGGGCATTCCCGTCATTATACATATAAACTGCAAAATAACCTCGCCCATCTCTGGAAAAATAAACGGAAATAGACTTGCATCTAAACAAGAACAAAACAGAACCTTAGATCACGGAGGAAAATAAAAGGGAAGAACATCCGAAATAATCAAATTTAAAGAGAGACAGAGAGAGAGGAATGGCCACCATTAGAATCCCAGATGATGTTCCTTCTCCAGCCCAAGACTGTGAAACTCTCAAGAACGCTTTTCGAGGTACGTATAATCACTTTGTATACACGCGCACATGTGTGTGTGTATACACGCATGTGTTTGTGCGTTTTAATCGATTTGATGCATTTGTTTAGTGCCCATCTCCAAATCGGCTTCTGGGTATTTTGTGTTTGGGGATAATTTTCGGTTTTCCGTTTCGAAAACGTGAAAATCTCGTGATTTTGCATTTGTAAACACGGCGAAGACACGAGATAGTGAAGGGTGAATTCTGACTTTTGTAGGATGGGGAACTGATGAGAAGGCCATTATAAAGGTTTTGGGACAAAGAAACGCGAGTCAGAGAAGGAAAATCAGAGAGACATACAGAGAGATTTACGACAAAGATCTCATCGAAGAGCTCTTCTCCGAGTTGTCTGGAGATTTCTTGGTATATCAAATCAACACTTTCACGTCCACTTTTTCGCTAGACGTCAAGATTCCGGAGCTTTTCTAATCTTTAATTTAGTTTCCAGACTTTAATTTGCAGCCGTTATCTTTATGAGTGTGCATTGGATGAATCTCCTGTAGCTGTAGATTGTGAACTTGTTTCTGAAATCCACATTCATTAAATCCCCGAAATTGGAGATTCAATAGCGGAGAAGTGATCATTATGATGTTAAAAATGTAGAAAGCGGTGATATTATGGACATATGATCCAGCGGAGAGGGATGCAAGGCTGGCGAATGAGGCGTTGAAGGTGAAGAAGAAAGGGATAAAACATCTGAAAACGATAGTGGAGACTGCTTGCACGACATCTCCAAACCATCTGATTGCTGTCAGACAGGCTTACTGTTCTGTCTTCGAGTCCTCTCTGGAAGAGGATATTGCAGCCTCTTTGCCTCCTCCCCTTGCAAAGGTTAACAAAAACATGTTCCTAGTTTCTTGAAATGTCAGTATTTTACGATAATTGTGTTGTTTTATTTTGAAATGCATTCTGAGCTCGTTTGGTAAAACGGGTGTCAAAGTTTTGCGCTTTTCCTGTCGAAACTCAGGCTTCGTAACGAAAAGCTGACTTTGTTGTCATTTCTGATTCTGTGTAGATTCTGTTGGGTTTGGTCAGTTCATACAGATATGACAAAGAGAAGGTGGACGCAGAAGTAGCTGATACAGAGGTAGCTATGCTGCATGAAGCAATTGAAAACAAGCGGTTAGATCACGACCATGTCATGCACATACTCGGAACCCGGAACTTCTATCAGCTCAGAACGACGTTCGATGTGTACAAGCAGAAATTCGGGAACACAATCGACAAGGTTCAGATCACGATGTCTTGTTTTATTATGTTTCTTGTCTTCTTTCTTCTGGTGATTTGTTATTTCTTGCTCATATTCATGCTGTTGTCTTGACAGGACATCGACGGATGCCTTGGGGATGCTGATCTGAAAACCCTCTTGCAGATGGCTGTCTTGTGCATAGAGTGCCCTGAGAAACATTTTGCAAAGGTACCACTGGTTTCACTTGGCTGTTACATCTTTTGTCTGAATTATAAAACTACAATGGGTGAGTAATCAGACAAGAACATAACCCATGGAGCCTAGAACAGAAGTTGAAGCCGATGACTCTGAGATCTGCCCGTAGTTCGATGGAAACCAGACAAAACTAAAACCGAACATCCTCAATTCTACTAACAGAAAGATTACCAGTTTCCAATACTTAAAAATGGAACTTCAGTAACCAAACCCGAAACTGTACTCTGTTCAAGACAAGTGAACAGAGCAAATATGTTATACCTTAGATTCTCGTCTTATCGGTTTTACAGGTTGTGAGAGAATCCATCGAGGGTTTCGGAACAGACGAAGATTCATTGACGAGAGCGATTGTGACACGAGCTGAGGTCGACATGATGAAGGTACGAGGAGAGTATTTCAACATGTACAATACAAGCATGGACAATGAAGTCATCGGTGATACTTCTGGGGATTACAAGGACTTCCTCATGACCTTACTTGGATCCAAAATCTGATGTTGCTTTGGTGCTCTTGGATCTTTGCTTTATGTATCTTTTGTCAATTTTCTTAACAATAATTTCTGAGAATTGGAAGAGACAAAACGAAAACGAATTTCTTTGATCTCAGGTTGTTCACGGAATCAAGAGAATCTCAAAATATTTGGGTTATTTTGTCAATTTAAATAGTTTGATCTGAACTTGAAATATCTCAAATTTGTTAGGGCTTAAATGCAAATGTGGAAGAGTTTACTTATAAAAAATTGAAATGAAAAAAAGGCTTGGGCCGTCGTCTTTAAGCCCTCGTCGCCGTTAGGGTTTATCGATCTGTTCTTCACTTTCTCGCGTTTCCTCGGCGCCATTGTCGGATTTCTTCGTCCTCTTCGTCGTCGCCTGTGCACCGTAAACTCTCTCTCTCTCTCTCTCTCTCTCTCTCCCTCTTTTGTTTTCTCATTCGTTCTCTCTACTTTCCGTGCCCGAGAACTCGGCACGGGGCTTTATTGGCGATCATATGTCGACTCGTTTCTAGGAAAAAAGTGCGTAGTGAATTAGGCTCCTCTCACTCTCATCATTCTAATTACATTCTTGGTCGACGGAATTTCTTCAGAGAAAAGCTTAGAATCGAATTCTTTCCGAGCCAAAAGGACCTTCAGCTGAAATAATCATGAAACTAGATTTTGGAACAATGACAAACTTAAACAAACACCAAAACAATGACATGAAAGATTTTGTACTGTTATCTTGCCTTTTCTTTTGACATAGTCGTTAGAAAATGTGTTGCTTAATATACGAGATTTAACCTTTTTCACATAATGCCGTAATCAGAAGAAAAAGAAGAAGGCTCCTTCTGGTCTCTGTCAAGATGTTGCGCAGAAACGTTAGGTTAAGGAAAGAGTATCTGTACAGGAAAAACTTGGAAGGCAAAGAGCGTTTGCTCTATGAGAAGAAGCGGAAGATCAGGGAAGCTCTGCAAGGTGATATGAAACTCTTCTCATTTCTATTGTTATCCTTTAAGTAAAGGATAATGAGTTTCCTTCACAGTTCATGACTTTGATTTTCTTATTTTTATTTTTTGGTGTTCTAAGTGATGATCCTTGTGTTTTACAGAAGGAAAGCCAATTCCTACTGAGCTGCGCAATGAGGAGGCAACCCTTCGCCAGGAAATTGATCTTGAAGATGAAAATACTGCCGGTACTTCTGGGTTTTCCTCTCTTTTCTTTGCTTCTTTTCCTCTCGCTGCCTCGCTGGTTTAAACCCTGAAAGTTTAGGTTTCCTCTCCAAGTTTTAGTCTTGAGAAAATGAATTTTGGAGCAGAATTAGTGGGTTTGTCTTGTGAAAGCTTTTGTGGATGCACATCTGAGGTAGAATTGGAGAGAAGTAAAGCTGTGTGATTGTATTATGTCGATGCTACAATTTACATGATCTATGAGCATAATACTGTATCAGTAGTCTTTTTGCTGGTATTAGTTTCTGAACTTGTGTCAGAGATTCAAAAGCCGACATTTGAACCATTCTTCATTGGAATAAGTTGAATGATCAACAGGATTGCTTCGTTGTTTTAAAAGAAGGAATATCCTGGTTTTGAGTTAACGTGGCTGAGGCACAAGAGCTGCATTTGTGCCATATGTTTCGTTTTTACTCTTTGATATGTTCTGTTGGGATTTAACCTGTGATTTCAGAAGTTTCTATCATTCTTTGCTTTCTGGTCATTGGTCAATGAGTGTTATGATGAATCATTATGGAGAAAAGGCTAGTGGTTAACTTTTTTTTTCTTGCTGAAATATAGTACAGCGGACACATATTGATGATGAATATGCAAACGCGGCGGAAAAAGATCCTAAGATTTTGCTGACAACCTCTAGGAATCCAAGTGCCCCACTCACACAATTCGTAAAGGTATGAGTAGTTATGTTATCTGATATGTGTCTGCATACTCAGTTGCTCTTGTTTCCCTTTGTTTGTCCCAGTTTTATGTTGCTATCAATTTTGATGTTAACCTCTCTGCTGATATGAAATTTTGATGCAGGAACTGAAGTTTGTATTTCCTAATGCACAGAGAATAAATCGTGGTGGTCAGGTCTGTATGCTGTTATAGCCACCATCTTTCTTTCTATGCTCGTCTAAATTAATTTTGTCAGCAATCACACGTTTTGCAAGGAAACAGATACCTTCATTTGGAACTACTCTTGAACTCCTCACTCCTTTTGGCAGGTCATTTCTGAGATAATTGAAACGGCTCGGTCACATGATTTTACAGATGTAGTGCTGGTTCACGAACACCGTGGTGTGCCTGATGGTCTTATCGTGTCTCACCTTCCATTTGGTCCAACTGCGTACTTTGGATTGCTCAATGTGGTATGTATTTTCTGAACGATTTTATTTTTTAGCATTTTTACCTTTCTTTCTAGGTTATTTTTGTTAATCTTGACCCTCTTTGTAGGTTACAAGGCATGAAATTCAAGACAAGAAATCAATTGGAAACATGCCAGAGCAATATCCTCATCTTATATTTAACAACTTTACAACCATGGTATCATTTTCCCCAATCTGCAAGATATGTTATATATATATATATATATTTTATGTTATATATATATTTTCTCTCTAAGAATAAAGCCATTTGACATTTACATGTGCCGTACTTTGAATCAATTTATTCATCACTGCTAGGAATTGTGAGTATATCATATCGAAAAACAATTATATCCTCTGCTTTTGGATCTAGAAAAATGTTTGGTTACTTTCAGTTAGAATGATCAAGGTATCATTGCTTTCTTGTTCTAATTGGTTCCACTTCCTATTACATGACTTTAGCTTTGGTCAAAATCGTTGCTCCAACCATATGTACATTCTGAAAATTTTGGGAATACTATTTTTTTCCAGATTGGTGAAAGAGTTTCAAACATCTTGAAGCACCTTTTCCCAGTTCCAAAACCAGATGCAAGACGCATCGTCACTTTTGCTAATCAATCTGACTATATTTCATTCAGGTCAGTTTTTATCGTCATCCGTTTTGTTGCTTTTCTATGCCTATCGAGTTCTATAAGCCTTATGCCAATGATGATTATGTATGGACACTTGCAAATTAACTTGTAACTTCGATAACAATCTATTTGTCTTTCCCTTGTTCGATGCGGGAAGTTTCTTGCTGAGAAAACGCAGGTTAGGTTTCGTTTCTCATTCTCAACTCACTATTGAAAATCTTCTGAGCATACAGGAATCATGTCTACGAAAAAGCAGGAGGCCCAAAATCGATTGAACTCAAAGAGATTGGTCCTCGGTTTGAACTGCGACTCTACCAGGTATGAATACATCCTCCACATCCAGATCTCCAAGAAATCATCGTGTTCTCCGTTCATTTGTTTACTTGTCGAAAAATTCCGAGTTCTAAAAAGTATCATTTTCCTTGTGTAAAAATTACAGATAAAACTTGGAACTGTGGAACAAAACGAAGCGCAGACAGAATTTGTCATCAAGCCTTACATGAACACAGCCAAGAAACGCAAGTATATCGGCGATTGATCCGAATGCCCGGAGCCTTTTTTTTGTGTTCGTTCATGGTGAAGTTTCTAGAATTGCGGTTTTGATAAGTGGTGTAAAACCATGAGCAGATCGTTGTAAAACTTATCGTTTCTATATTTGTTAGATAAATCTTTGATTCAGTTCAGACAACATAGTATTTGCTCCCATTGCTTTGGAACACAGCTATGATCTCTAAAAGACATCCTCCTCCAGTTTACTAGTCACGTATATATTCTCCTATGTATGTGATTCCTTTCCTGGTTTTGTTAATATAACTATAAAATTTTGTTATATTTGTGTGATTCATATATCAGACTTGTTGAATAGGTTTTCTAATTAGAATTTACAGAAGACCACACAAAAATTATTAATTAAAAATAATCTGATTAAAGTTTATAGATAATTGATTTTTAATTTGTATTTTTAAATAATTTTTAATTGTTTTACTAAAAGTTATCATATGCTAAAAAACACAAAAAAAAAATCACTCTTTAATTGATTAGATAAAAAAAAAGAAAAGAAAAGAAAAATCTCTTTAAGTGCGTAAAATTTGTCGTCCTCTTGCGTCCACGAGTTCGTTATACACTAAAAAGAAAAAATGGCTAACCAGCATTTCTCTCCACGAATCCATGGCTTCTCTGAACCATTATTCATGGTTGTCTTCTCCTCTCACCGAGGCTCCCTCCTTCTTCCCGTCTCCTTCTTCACAACCCAAATCCTGGAAACTCCCTCTCTCCCGAAACCAATCTTCTCCGGATTCCGACTCATCGTCGCCGGCGGAGCCCTCGCCTTCTTCGGATGTTGGGGCAGCAGTGGATCCGGTTAAGCTCGCACTGAAGAGAGCTGAATCTTACAAGAAAGCGAAGGCGGAGCAAGAGGACCGTGAGAGGAACGCCGGCGCCGGCAATGGTGGAGAGGAAGTGCCGGTTTCGATTAAGATCGCGATGCAAAAGGCTACGGAGTATAAGAAGAACAAAGTTGTTTTCGGTTCGGGTGGAGAGAATGGTCGAAATGAAGCTGAACCCAGTTGAGTTAGCCATGTTTTGTGTTGAAATTTGCGGAAGTAATAGACTGTTTTCGTGTCTGGGTTTGGGGAACTTGATTGATTTCTCTTTTCCATTTGGTTCATTGGAGAATCTGGTAGAATAAAACGAGGGTAAGGCAGACAATTTGCCGGAACAGAGTAGTCATTGAGGTTTAGATGGGTCGCATTAGTGGGTAAGTATTGATTCTGATAAGGGTATGAAGTACTTGTGGTTGTCATTGTACGGAAATTGATGAAAAATGTCTTGCTTTGATCCTTCAATGTATACATATCGTAATGCAACATGAATTTTTGGGGTTTTGCTCATGATGTTTTCCAGGTTCGAGTGAAAACAGTTATGATGTATCACCAAATGAGGTTGTAGACAATAAGAAGCAAGAGCTGAAGGTCTCCAGTATTGATTTCTTGGGGCTTGGCTTTGCGGATAAGAAGAGTACAAGGGGGCTTCCGCCGGGACTGGTCCCCATTGTAGACTCTTTTCCTGTGGGAGATTTGCCTGAGGTGGAGATCATAGTTGGCGATAAAAGAAAATTTGAGGAGGCAGAGATGCCATTGCCTGCAGAGCCTGAGCAAGTTGGGGAGGAAAACTCTGATGTATATAAGCCCAAAGTTTCAACATGGGGTGTTTTCCCAAGACCTAGCAATATTTCTAAGACGGTAAGCCAGTAGTAAATGTCGTTTTACGTTTTATGCAGCTACATCGGGAAATTTTGTTCCAGAACCCGAATGGAAACTTTGAGAGAAGTTGCTTGTTCACTATTGTTAAGAGCTCGTAGATGAAGCCTCTTGTTGCAGACTTGCACTGCATCCAAATTTATAGATGTTGGATTGCATATCTCATTTTGGTCTTGGCCTTGGTGCTCCAGAATATTTACACTCTGAAAGATTTGCATTCTCAATTTCTATGCTTGATGGCAATGAGTAAATATGTGTAGTGATTTTGCAACTCTATTTTCTCCAATATAGCTTTTTAATTAAGCTTAGGTAATAAACCTGTGAAACTGGTACATATGAGAATGTATCAGGTAAATTTCAGTGAATGAATATGCGTCTGTCTACTAAAAAGTTTGAGAAGTCTTTAACCGCTATTGTTTTGAAATGCTTATCTTATGGTATGGTTGAATTTTATGGTCCCAAGTATGTAGTATTGGCTTATAATGAAGCTGTGACTGACATGATTTATTATTCTAGTTTGGTGGTGGGAAGAATATTAGACCCGGGGATTCACTTGAGACTGCTGAAGAGAAAGCTGCTAAAGAAGAAAAGACAAGGCGGTTGATCGCTGCCTACAAGGAGCAAATTGGATTGAATGTTGATCCAAAACTCAAACTTGAGTGCGAGGAGGTACTCTCAGAATTTGTTTGTTTCACTTTCTTGAGGTTGAGGATAGACCAGGTGCTGAAATCGTTCTTTATTATATTTAGTTTGAATGTCTGGTTTTTAGAGGTGGTGTAGAGCTGGAGCATGTCAATTCTGAACTGTTTGGCCCTTATCCAACAAACTCTAGGTAGTGGTGTTTACTCTTTAGAACTCCTGTAAAATTTTCAACTCTGTGAAAGAAATGGATATGGTTTTGCTCGAGCAGATTCTCATGCTCTCCAAATCTTTGCAATTCACTACAGTCTCTGGAAAGAAAATGAATTCAATGGGAGGACAATTTCAAATGTTAATAATCTACCATACTTGCTCGATTAGTCGATTTCATCACTAGATATAACCTACCTCGCCAACCAATTAGAAAAACATTTTCATATCATTATGCTAACATTTCCATCTTCTGCTCCTATTGCCAACATTGTTTTTCGTTTGAGGATCTGGAATGATGTTTGCTCTTCATCTGTTTTGTCCAATAATTTTTCCCTATCTCTTTCACCATGATAGGCATTGGAGACTGGGAACTCATTTATGGATTCTGGAAAACTCAAAGAAGCTTTACCCTATTATGAGAAGGTGATGGAGAAAATGGTTTTTAAGGTAATTCTTCAGAAGCAGGAGTATAACTCCTTTCCGAAAAGTATGTTTACTTTAATGTGTATTCTACCTATTTGTAGTTTTGATGATTTCTCTCGAATACTTGCGCTTCTGTTTGTAGTTTTGATGATTTTGTTGTGTGTGCATGTGTGTATTCAGTATTTTTCTTGATTCTGAATCCGAAAAAGAACCATTCCTTGATTCACTTATATTGACCTAAAACATGAACAGCAGCCCTTCTATTGTTGAGAGGGCAACAACGCATATTACCCTCGCATGTGCATGGCCTAAATAGCACATATGGATGGGGTCGTTACAACCATCTGGACAAAATGATCTAATTTTGAAAAGGCCATCATGTCGGAAGTTTCTTATTTCATGGCAATCAATTTGGGTCTAACTCTTTACAAGTTTAGCTGTGCAGAGTGAGCTTCATGGATTAGCAGCTTTGCAGTGGTCTATCTGCCAGGATTCACTTCGAAAGTAAGAAAATTGTTGGCAATGAACTGTTGTGTCATAGATTCTGAAAATTGTTGGCTATGGCTATGAATTAGTGGAACTTAATGTGCTATGATATGCCTGAAAAATACCATATGGTCTCGGAAGTGATCTTGAATGTTGTTTGGAACGATTGACAGGTCAGAAAAAGCTCGGGTCATGTACGAGAAGCTTCAATCTCACCCAAATCCAAATGTGAGCAAGAAAGCAAGACAGTTTATGTTCAGTTTCCAGGTAACTTGTAAAAACACCACTCGTTCTTGTTTCCAGAAACTTCATGTTTCAGACTTGACAACTGGTGAAACTGGAAAAACGAAACCTCGAACTATGAAATAGACGTCTAAATAATCTATTCGGTCCCGAATCATTCATAATGTTTTCTCTAACCCCTTTGCCATTCTCTGTAACAATTTTTCACATACATTTTCCTGTAATGATAGGCAATGGAAATCATGAAGCTTCGGGGCTCAAGCCTCTCACCGAGAAACACGCTGTACCAGAACTATTTCGAAGCGTTTATCAAAGACAAAATCAATTACGCATCGCAAGACAATGACGCTGAGGATACGGGAATAAAGCAGACCCTCCCTTATGTGATTTTTCTCGTGTCTCCAATTCTGCTGGTGTTCATTGTTGCTGTACAGAGAGGTAACATGAATTAAAGACATAACTTTCTCGAGTTTTTCATTCAAAGTGCTGTAGGTGCGGGACAAAATCGGATCATACAGATTCAGATCTAAATTTGTCGCTATTTTTTTGTCCAAAACGTGTTTGTATGTTTCAAGATGACCTCAACAAATGGATCATCAAGTGCAAGAGATCAGTTGAGGGCATTCAACCCAAGACAACAACAAACCCAAACTAACAATTACCAAGATTATGGAAGTCGAAATCCAAATTAACAAACTATGTCTTTAACAAAGACAAACACAGCTCAAAATAAAGGCCTAGAAGTTATAACATTAAGCTCATGTACACACCTAAAGGAGAGGATGTCCAATGAAAAAAACTAATAACCGAAAAACCAGTCAAACACTAAGAACAAGACACAACTAACTAATTAGCAAAAAAACTCGAAACCATATCTCAGTCCTTGGTAGTTTTGTTGATGAGGGATTTGTGGATGTGAGGGATGACACCTCCTCCAGCAATGGTACCCTTGATGAGAGTGTCGAGCTCTTCATCTCCTCTGATGGCGAGCTGCAAATGCCTTGGAGTGATTCTCTTCACTTTCAGATCCTTGCTTGCATTCCCAGCCAACTCCAGAACTTCTGCAGTTAGGTACTCCAGAATCGAGGCCATGTACACTGCTGCTGTGGCACCGACTCTTCCATGAGCAGAGACTCTGGTCTTGAGTTGCCGGTGGAGACGACCAACTGGAAACTGTTTACAACAATGTAAGAGTGGGACAGGAAATCTGTTGGGAGGAATACATTTCATTGGGAGGAGGAATAATTTCAATCAAGATTTGCAAATGAAAACAACAGCCATGTCTAATGTTGTCAGAAAACAAACACAATACAAAGTGATATCTTGCTTAAAACCTTCTTCAACATTGACCAAGCAACAAGGCAACCAACAACATCCAAAACAAAAACAATAGATTCCCAAAGCATCCATCGGGTATGAAGAAACTGCACTTGCAGGAGAAAGGTTGATCCCCTATGATGTTAACATGGCAGAAACAGACGTGATTCTACCTTGGGTAGAAGAAAGATGCTTACACACTTCTTTCCAAGAAATTTAACAACAGAACATTTGGGAACCAGCATTGGCTGATAGTGTGTATCCAAAGAAATGAACTAGTTATCTTGGACAAGTTAAAGGGTAAACTTAGGGGCTATATACATGTAGTCATCTGTGTTCAATCTGCTATACACTACTCCATGCAACAAGAGATATGCAATCCTCGGTGATGGCACCTGCCTATTTCTTAGGGCAACTAACTACATGGCAATTCAATTGTGCATTTCTCACCGGAAACAATCACGCTTGGGCAAGTCCCAAAACCAAGACAAATCAGATGCATCGCAAAATTCCCCAAATTCCTTGGATTTCCAAGATTTACCTGAATACCGGCACGAGCAGACCGAGAGATGGGTCTCTTCTTGTCCTTGTCTTTGTCCTTGTTAGCCGCCGTCGTCTTAGCAGCTACAAGACCTTTCCCTCCTTTCCCAGCCATATCTCCAAAACTCCGATTTCCTTCTCTCGGACGCAATAGATAAACAAATAGAATCCTTAGGAAAAAAAAAAATAAACGAACGTCAAAAGCAAAAACCGTAACAGATCTGTCCGAAAAAACTTCAAAATCAAACAAATCGAGAAACCCACGACCGTAAACCCCAGAACATCAACGAAGATCGCAAAACTCGAAGCGTATCTCAAGAAATCGTCAGAAAAAGCATGCTGTCAAAGACCAAATCCAAGAAACGATGAAAGAATCGAGCAGAACTCAAACGAATCAACAGGACCCAGAAGCCTGAAATCGACGAGAGAGAGAGAGCAAACCTGAGACGAGATCGAGAAGAGCTGGGAAGAAAAGAACAAAGAGATGAAATAGGAAATCTAGCGTCAGCTCTGAAGAAGGGTTTTTAAATGGGAATCGTTGGGCGGGTTTTAAAAAATAATAATTTAAATCCTTGGGGGGAAATTTTATGAAATGGCGGTTGGAAAATATTTGGTCGGAGGTCAGATTCGTAAATTTCTCCTTTTAAGGTTTCCATTAGCGTAGATTAATTACGGGTGAGGAGGTGTTGTCCAGATGACACGTGGCACTGAAACGACGAGTAAGATTCTATTTGACATTTTCCCTCTCCTCCTATCTTCAATAAAAAATAATAGAAAAAAATATATTTGTTTTTGTTTGGTTTTAAAATATACTATAAAATATAATATAAGAATTTACAGTAAAAATATAAAAGGATATTATGTTTAAAACGTGAGAGAATATACAAAAGACCTACTATCATATTCGTTTGATAGAATTAAAAATGAGATAATTAAATACTATAAAATATACTATAAAATATAATATAAGAATTTACAGTAAAAATATAAAAGGATATTATGTTTAAAACGTGAGAGAATATACAAAAGACCTACTATCATATTCGTTTGATAGAATTAAAAATGAGATAATTAAATACGAAAAAAAAATTGTGTCTGAAGTTCAATGAAGAAAAAAACGTATT
Organism: Tarenaya hassleriana; assembly: GCF_000463585.1. Classification (NCBI taxonomy): domain Eukaryota; kingdom Viridiplantae; phylum Streptophyta; class Magnoliopsida; order Brassicales; family Cleomaceae; genus Tarenaya; species Tarenaya hassleriana. Next base: position 5,291,939 of record NW_010966881.1, on the reverse strand, counting down.
ATTATCGTTAACTTTCTCTGTCTTTGAAGAATGCCCTTTATGCCCCGGTATGTTATATTTGTACATGGACCTATTTCGACAAGGTTAAAAACACGTGATAATCACCGCGACCATAATAAGTATGTTTTGTGTAACTCAGTAAAAAAAAAGTTCATCATGACGGTCCATGTCGATGAAATAGAACTGCTCAAAGAATGCATATCGACCATGTTGTACCTATGGTAAAACAATCTTGTGTCTTTAATGGATCAACTTGGGAGTCAAAACGTAAAATTATTTAAAAACATATATTATCATTAAACATGAAAACCATGCACAACGTTAGAGGTGTGATTTACTATGGGAGTTGAAGAAAACAAATTAATGTGCCAAGGGTCCGTTTATAATTAATTTAGAGTTTATAAGAAGGAGTCCTTCTTCGTTTCACAAAACAAGTCATCAATTTTATCTTTTTGTTCTACCTTACATATAAGATACAAAAATAACTAACCCTAAAACATCTCACAATATGGCAAAACTCAACAACTTGATGCTTGTGTCCTTCGTTGTTATGGGTTTGGTGTGTGCATCGATTCCTGTGTTTGCCGTCGAAGAAGGCGAGGCGAAACAGTTTTGGGATCAATGTCTAATCAAGATCAGTCCGAAATGCACTTTGGATATCGTCGAGGGTATTTTCGGAAACGGGACGGTGTCCGATTCTTGTTGTCCCGAACTCATCCAAGAGGGGAAGTTGTGTTACGACACTCTTACGAACTACATTGCGGATAGACCGATTTACGTTTCCCGTCGAACAGAGCTTTTGAAGAAGAGAGATGATTTATGGACTCATTGTGACTCCGTCTCTAAGACCGCTTAATAATATACATTATTTGATATATGTTATATGTTTTATTTTACATGAAATTTTATTTATTTGATATAAATTTTAAAATTAATAATACGTTGAATTTCAAAATATCATTATTTTGTAAGCAAACATTCTAAATTTTTTAGATGAATCGACACATTTATATTATAATTCAGAGTTATCTATAATTTCTATGATTTCACCCTTTAATACTAAAACCATTGGTGTATCAAACAATATATGTATGTCAAAAAACAAAGAGTGAAGAAAACAAATGAAGGAAGCATAATGAATTTTAAAATGTTAAACAATGTTGCGTCGAAAAATCATATTTTTGAACAGTCGGCCACCAATCTTTCAATTTCTCTCGATATAAAACTGTATGATCATTTCAATTCGATGAAAAGTTATTTTCTATTATTTAAATTTTACATATTGTATCCAACTCTATTTATTCCATATAAATCAGTATATTTAAATAGCACAAGGTTTTTTGAAAATTCATCATTTGTTACTTTAATATAGGTTTGAGTGGTATAAAATAAACGAGAAAAATATCTTTTATATTTTACTCCTCTATCTTTAAATTTATAATATTGATAGAATTATAAATAAAAAATAGATAAAAGGATTTATGTTTAAAACGGGACAGAATATTCAGACGGCCATGTGTTATAATTTGTATGCTAAAACAATAGTGTTTCTTTACAGATCAAATTGATTTCATAGCAGTGATGGACCAACTTGGGAATCAAAACGTAAAATTGTTTAAAAATATCCTATCGTTAAGCATGAAAGCCATGCATGCACAACGTATAGAGGTGTACGTAAGAGTAAGAGAGAAACTTCTCAATAATTACTACGGGAGTTAAAAGAAAACAATTAATATAATGTGTCAAAGAGTCCGTTATAATTGATTTAAATTTTATAAATAGGAGTCTTACATATTTTATTTCACACAACACATCTTTTTCTGTTCTCAATTGAATACAAAACACAAAAAGTTAAACCCTAAAGCTTTCTATAACAAAATGACGAAACTCAACAGGTTGGTGGTTGTGTCCTTCATTGTTATGGGCTTGGTGTGTGCATCGGTTCCTGTGTCCGCCGTCGAAGAAGGCGAGGCGAAACAGTTTTGGGATCAATGTCTTATCAAAATCAGTCCAAAGTGTACTTTAGATATAGTCGAGGGTATTTTCGGAAATGGGACGGTAGCGGATTCTTGCTGTCCCGAACTTATCCAAGAGGGAAAATTGTGTTACGACATTCTTACGAACTACATCGCGGATAGACCGATTTACATTTCCCGTCGGACAGAGTTTTTGAAGAAGAGAGATGATCTATGGACTCATTGTGGCTCCGCCTCCAAGACCGCTTAATAACATCTATTTGATATGCTAATTTATCTATATATTTTATTTCATATGTAATTTTATTTATTTGATATAAATCTATAAATTAATAATACATTGAATCTCAATATTTCATTGTTTTGTAAGCAAATATTCTAATATTTGAGACGAATTGATATATTTACATGATAAACCAAAATTATCTAGAATTTCTGTGATTTCACCCTTTAATACTAAAACCATTGATATATCAAATCCAAAAGTTTTTTTTTTAAGTGATGTGGGAAGATAACAAAGTATGGATATTGTAAAAAAAAATGAAGTGAGAAGAAAACAAAATAAGGAACCATAATTAGTTCTAAAACGTACAACTTCTTTGCATCTAAAAATCATATGTTTGAACCGTCGGCCACAAATCTTTCAATTCCTCAATTATTACCAACAAATTATATATATCTTGATATAAAACTGTATGATCATTTCAATTCGATGAAAAGTTATTTGATATTCTGTAAATTTTGCATTGTATCCAACTCTATTTATTCCATATAAATCAGTATATTTAAATAGCACAATAATTTCTGAAAATTCATCATTTGTTAATAAACGTTCTAAATTTTCAAACGGTTTGTTTTTGTATTCAAATGATTTACTGAAGACATATAATTTCCACGATTTGTAACATACAACCAAGTTCTGAATACATTGGTTACTTTAATATGGATTTGAGTTGTTTAAAATAAACTACAGATAGAGAAAAATATATTTTTATATTTTACTCCTCTATCTTTAAATTTGCAATACAGATAGAATTATAAAATAAAATATAGATAAAGATGGGAATAGTTTTTGCAATAACTATAAGAGAATAATAAGTGTGAAATCCCATCTGGTTAAAATTGTGGATGTTATTGTCATTAAGCATGGTGCCTTTAAAAGTCTTAAGGTTAATTACGGGTGAGGAGGGTGTTATCCAGATGGCCGACACGTGGCATAATGAACCGTGTAAGATTCTATTTGACCATTTCTCTCTCCACGCATCGTCAATAAAAAAACAGAAAAAAATATTATCGTTTTTTTAATTTAAAAATGAATTATAAAATATAGTATAAGAAATATATTTAAAACATATCCTATCTTTAACCATGAAGTCATAAAAAAAAAAAAGCCATGCACAACGTATAGAGATGTAACAGAGAAACTTTTCAATAATTACTACAAGAGTTAAATGAAAACAATTAATTAATGTGTCAAGTGTGCGTTATAATTGATTTAGAGTTTATAAATAGAAGACATACATATTTCATTTCACATAACACGTTAAACATCACATCTTCTTTTTTGGTTCTATACTACAAAAGTTGAACCCTAAAGCTTCTAACAAAGATGGCAAAACTCAACGCGGTGATGGTTGTGTCCTTCATTGTCATGGGTTTGGCCTATGCGTCGACTCCTGTGTCTGCTATCGAAGAAGGCGAGGCAAAACAGTTTTGGGATCAATGTCTTGTCAAAATCAGTCCAAAATGTACTTTGGATGTAGTCGAGGGTATTTTCGGAAATGGGACGGTGGCCGATTCTTGTTGTCCCGAACTTATCCAGGAGGGAAAATTGTGTTACGATACTCTCACGAACTACATCGCAGATAGGCCGATTTACGTTTCTCGCCGAACAGAACTTTTGAAGAAAAAAGATGATTTATGGACTCATTGTGACTCCGTCTCTAAGACCGCCTAATAATATCTATTTGATATATGTTATCTTATATTCATATTTTATATTATATCAAATTTCATTTATTTGATATAAATCTATAAATTAATTAATAATACATTGAATCTCAAAATTTCATTGTTTTATAAACAAAAACTCTAAATTTTGAGACAAATTGATATATCATATACCAAAAGTCGAGAATTTATACGATTTCACCATTTAATGCCAAGCCGTTGACAAAATCAAATCCAAAAGTTCTCCTTTAGAAAATAGCACATGTGGAAGCCAAAAGCATCTATTTCCAAAACAGAGAGGAAAAAAAATGAACCAGAATTAGGTTTTAAATGTACGACCATGTTGCGTCCAAAAATCATATGCTTAAACCCTCCTTTCAATTCCTCAATTAATAGAAGAAGAAATATATCCTAACTATTTATCGTATGGTTATTCCCGAGAATCAATGTTATGAGAACAAAATATCCCCTTTTTATATATCGCCATAACGAAAAATACGTACGTACCCGAATATATAGATCATATCCATCAATATACAAAGGTCTAAATAAACGTTTCGCCTTTAGGGACTCGAATGCTAACACATCCCATATCATATGTGCTATTGCCATCGATACAATCTCTCTCTCTCTCTCTATATATATATATTCTAAGTTGTTGCCAAGTTTAACCGTACGTGCTGATACGGAACACGTGATAGCCGCTACCACATACATAAGTGTGTCTTGTCGGTAAAAGGGTTCATTATCACATGCCATATCAAATGCGTTTCTTGTAGTGATGGACCAACTTGGGAGTGAAAATGTAAAATTATTTAACACATGTCTCATCATTAAACATGAAAGTCATGTCCAACGTTATAGGATGTGAAACATATAAAACATTTTAACAATTATTATGGGAGTTAAATAAAACAAATTAATGTGCCAAGGGTCCGTTATAATAAATTTAGAGTTTATAAGCAGGAGTCCTTCGTTTCACAAAACAAGCCAAACAATATATCTTTTTGTCCCACCTTGAATATAAGATACAAAAGTTAAACCCTAAAACATCTCACAAAGATGGCAAAATTCAACAACCTGATGGTTGTATCCTTCGTTCTTATGGGTTTGGTGTGTGCATCGATCCCTGTGATTGCCATCGAAGAAGGCGAAGCGAAACAATTTTGGGATCAATGTCTAATCAAGATCAGTCCAAAATGTACTTTGGATATAGTCGAGGGTATTTTTGGAAATGGAACTATGTCCGATTCTTGTTGTCCCGACCTTATTCAAGAGGGAAAATTATGTTACGACACTCTCACGAACTACATCGCGGATAGACCGATTTACGCTTTCCGTCGAGCAGAACTTTTGAAGAAGAGAGATGATTTATGGGTTCATTGTGATTCCGTCTCTAAGACCGCTTAATAATATTCATTTGATATATGTTATCTTATCTTTATATTTTATATTATATCGAATTTCGTGTATGTGGTATAAATCTACATAACTAATATAATCTCGAATTTCATTGTTTTGTAAGCAAAAACATTCTAAATTTTGGGACAAATTGATATATCATACACCAAAAAAATTAAATCGAGAACTTCTATGATTTCGCCATTTAATGTGAAACCATCCACAAAATCAAAGTCAAACGTTCTCCTTCACAAGATAGCACGTGTGGAAGATGAACAAGACATCTATTTCCAAAACAAAGCATCCTAACTTATTCCCGAGAATCAATGTTTTCAAGAATAAAATCTCTATTTTGTATGTGGCCATGACGAATAATACGTACCATACATCCCGAATAGATTCCATCCATCAATACAAAGGTCTATATATAAACGCTTCGCCTTTGAGAAATCCAACGAATGTTAAAACATCCCATGTCATATGTGTTATTTCCATCGATATAATCTATTTATTCTAAAATTTTGCCAAGTCTAACCGTACGTGCTGGTAAAGTAATTTTATTTTTCTCGTAAAAAAAAATCCAAGTAACCATGCGCATTGAGACGAAACACGTGATAAATAAGTGTGTCCTGTCCGTAGAAGGGGTTCATTGTCACAGGCCATATCAAATGCGTTTCTTGAAGAGATGGACCAACTTGGGTGTGAAAACGTTAAATTATTTAAACATATCTCATCTTTAAACATGAAAGCCATGCCCAACGTTATATTGATAAACATTAAATGATCTATTTGGACGTGAAACACATAAAACATTTTTATAATTATTATGGGAGTTAAGAAACAAATTAATGTAACAAGGGTCCGTTATAATTGCTCTAGAGAATTATAAGTAGGAGTCATTCTTCGTTTCACATAACAAGACAAACAATATACCTTTTTGTTCTCCCTTGAATAGAAGATACAAAAGTTAAACCCTAAAGCTTCTAACAAAGATGACAAAACTCAAAATGTTGATGGTTGTGTCCTTCATTGTCATGGGCTTGGTGTGTGCATCGATTCCTGTGTTTGCCATGGAAGAAGGCGAAGCGAAACAGTTTTGGGATCAATGTCTTATCAAAATCAGTCCAAAGTGTACTTTGGATGTAGTGGAGGGTATTTTCGGAAATGGAACGGTGGCCGATTCTTGTTGCCCAGAACTTATCGTGGAGGGAAAGTTGTGTTATGACACTCTCACAAACTATATCGCGGATAGACCAATTTACATTTCCCGTCGAGCAGAACTTTTGAAGAAGAGAGATGATTTATGGACTCATTGTGATTCCGTCTCTAAGATCGCTTAATAATATCCATTTGATATGTTTTCCTATCTTTATATTTTATATTATATTGAATTTTATCTATAAAATATAAATCTACATCATTAATAGTACGTTGGAATTTCGTTGTTTTGTAAGCAAGCATTTTAAAAGTTGAGACGAATTGATAATTTGATATATTTTATATATCATACACCAAAATTATATATCCACAATTTCTATGATTTCGCCATTTTAATGCCAAAAACATTGACAAATCAAAGCCAAATGATTTCCTTCTTGAAGATAAACAAAGCATCTATGTTGAAAAACAATACATTCAAAACGTACAACCATATGCGTCAAAAAATTATATGTTTGAACCATCGATCGAAAACTTTCAATTCCTCGATTAATGGAAGAAGAAATATACTCAAACTCTTTTGTCACAGTTATTGTCGAGAATCAATGTTTTTAAGAAGGAAAATTAGAAGAAATAAAATTATCTCCATTTGTCCGCAACTTACCCGAGAGGGAAGGTTGCTATTACGCACTTGCCGTGCCCGCGGTGTTTATATATATATATACTCATTTCTCAATATGCATGCATGGTGGTTAGATATAAATAAAAATATCGAATAAGTTAAAAATCTAAATGTAAAAGTAAAAAGATAACGAAGCATCGGATGACATTTTATTATTAGCTAAGCCTGAAAAAGAGTTCCAATAATTGTGGAGTAGCCGACAGAAATCTCCGGAGACACGTTTCTGCAGTTTAAAGCGTCACTGCCGGCAGAGAAACGTGCCTGCGTTGTACTTGTATCGCTCTTGTGCATGCACCTCTTTTTTTTTTTTCTTTTATTTGTTTCTACTTTTTTTAGTTTATTAAAATCATTCTTCTTCGAATTAATATTATATATGTATATGTATAGACACACAGGATGAGATGTGAATTATATATATATATATATATATATATATGTGGTGATTTTTTGATCAGTTGTAACATTGTCTTTTCGCCCATTCGAAGGAGTGGATATACATATATGTGTAGATTCCAAGTTTGACCCCAAATATGTGTAGATTCCAATTGTAATGTATATAATATGGTATTTTGATTTTACTCATCGGTTTTGTTTACTTTAAATTCAATGGATATCAATTGATTCAAGTATAATAAATACATATTTCTATCCAAAATTTAATTTCATACTTAAAATTCTTTGGAAACAGGTAAAAATGATATTGTAATTGTGCGTACGGAAAATTGCATGGATATTTTTATTATGCGTTTTTTTAAATCCATATTATTTTAATCCGTGTCCAATGTCTACATGAGCCTTTTGTTTTTCATGTAAAGGAAAATCAATTAGTTAATAAGAAAATGTACAAAATGAAGAAGAATAAACTTAGCCATAGGACCCCATATTCAGTCATGGTAATCTTTTTGAAATGTTTTCTAAATCTTTTTGAGAGTATATCTATAATGGAATATACATCACTATATGTATCCATTGGACCCTCTTCATCCATAATATTTTTCGAATTGTTTCCTAAATCATTTTGGAATATAGAATATAGAAGAATGCATACGTCACTATACTTGGACTACATCAGATTCCAATATAATGCCATCCAATATATGGTTATCTATAACCTTGTGAGCTAAGCCTAAATGTTTTGGGTGACAATTTTTTTTTATAATTAAAAAATTTACCATACTTTCGATCCAACTAAATATATTTTTTAAAGAACCGAGAAATTTCACGTGAATATCACTTTCTAAATGGAGATTCGAACACGAATTAATAAAAAAGAAATTTATCTCATTCTTTACTAGTCGAGTTATCTAATATAGGATAGTTTTGGGTGATTATGTTAATTTCCTCATTGGACATTATTCATTCATAATACTTTTCGATACTTTTTCTATATCGTTTTATATTAGAAATATTAATTATACACACACACATATATATATATATATATAAAATGTTTTATAATATAATTTAAACCGAATTACGTAATCTAGATCGTTATTTTTTTAATCCAAATATACCTATAATTAAAGAAAAGGATGCTAGCAAAACACAAACTTAAATTGTGTTTTATATGCTCGAATTAAAAAATTTCCACGCAATGAATTGATTTTTGTATTGTCGAACGAGTAAAGTTTTTATGATTGAAGATATTTAGTTGACTTTTTTAAAAGATAAATATAAAAAAATGAAAAAATGATCTGTCAACCTACCAGCTTTTCATCCACTTTGACTTCTACACGCATACATACATACATCCCCATGACATCTATGATATTAGTGTTCATCATCATAAATTAGGGTCAACCTTCTCGATTTTATTTTACAAAGTCAAGATTTCCTTTTATATTAACACATATATTAAGGAAGATTTATAATTATTATACATTGCTACATTTGAAGAAAATATAATAAAAAACATTACGAATACGCACCTTTGTTTTTTTAATTATTTTTTCAACTGGCTAAGTAAGGGGTTTTTTTTTATACTTGATGGAATCTTATCTATCTTAATATGAAAAATAAAATATAAAAAGTAAACAATAATTTTTTAATGTCTTTAATTTATTTTAAATCAATTCAAGAAATATTATTTTTTTCTATAATAGTAAGTAAAATTTAATATTTTGAAAATTTTATAATATTTTGACTATTAAAATTGATTGATATATAAATATTAATTGTGTGAATATATTTTAGATTTGGATACGAATTTGAGTTTTATGTTTTACAGTATATATATGAGTTTTAATAATAAAATTACCATTTTAACCTTAGAGTTTAAATTATTTAAATGAATGTCATATATATAGCATGTTGATGACATATAATCTATAAATAACAACGTTACATCACAAAAAAGAAGAAGAAAAAATTGATTATATATCAGTATCTTGCTAAATTTTAATTTAACCACATCAGATTCCAATAAAAAAAAAATACGATGTTCCTTTCACGCGATTAATCTCACTGTTAACGGAGGCCCTGTGCAAATACTATATATCTATATCTATTATTTTTTATTTTTTAATCAATTATATATATATATATAAATAGAAAAATAATTTTATAATTATTTTTTATGATAACATTGTAAAATTTTTAAAAAAATTTATGACTCAATTTTTAAAAATTAAAAATAACATATTTTTTTTTTAAAAATGAGGTCCCAAAAATTAGAGACCCTGTTCAAATGCACCACTTGCACTCCCTATAAGACGATTCTGAGTCTCATATCAATGCATCGTCATTTTAAAAATTCATGGTTTTATTTAGATTTTTTATTTTATTTTGTATAGTATTATAAAAATATTAAAACTAACGTGTTAACATGGAATAAACTTTTTTTATAGTGATAATGAAATTCTAAATTGTAAAACATTGTTGGAAATATATTCTATATGGACAACTAGAAGTGCAAAAAAGAACAAACAGATAACACTACTGGTAAACAGTTGGCTTAAAACTTCAAATAAATAATAAATATTCTAAGAAAGTATATTCTAATACCATATTTGAATAAATATCATTGCAGAAATGTCATATGTATATATCCAAATTTGTGATATTTTAACATTTAATTGGTAAAAATGGATTATAAATTTTATTTTAAAATTCTTGAATATTTTTTTAAATCTAAAATTAACTTAATTTACTTATATATGTGTTTTGAAAATTGAGCTGATTGATATAATCTTTTTTTGAACACTTACTTGGGGTTAATAGACATAGACTCGTTTGGAAATACATGTAATAATAAGATTTGTAAAAATTCTGCAACTAACAATACAGTAGATATTACCGTTGACCAATAGCTTAATCTTGACAAAAACATACACTATTTTTTTTTGTAATATTTATAACAATGTAATGTAAAGAAATATTTTAAAATTTGTTTTGACATTTAACAAAGGACGATTTATATATAATAATAAAACTTTTAGAACCATACTAAATTCTAAAGCACAGTTAACCATACAATAAATGTATATTATTGTTAATTTTTTTACATAACATATTTAGATGCATTTTCTAAAACAAATTCATGGGAACATGATTCGTATCTCATATAATTTTTTTTATTTGAATATGATTTGAATATAAATATAAAAATATTTAAATCAAATATAAATATTAAATCTGCGAATCATTTCAATCCTCTGAAAATTTCAAAATATTTTAATTTATCTTTTTATAGAAAGAATTTCTTTGAAACATTTAGATATATAAAAAAAAATGTTGCGTTATATCACGAAACGTCCTTTTGGCAGAGAAAAAATTTGTTACGTTTTCCCCTTCAAACAAATATTTTTGGGGAAAACTATAATTTTTTTAATTAAAAACAAGTATCTTTAAACCATAAATGGAATAAAATTCAAGGCAGATATTATACGAAAAGTTACTAAATACATATCTATCAGGTTCTCGTATTCGTACCGTTTGGTCTTTACCGACACGCTTTTCGCTTCGCATCTTATTAAATGCCCGCAAATACGTACATGTACATATAAATACGTATTCGTACATAACATCTTCCTGTCTCTCTCTCCCCCTCGCAGGTTAGTGGCTTCTGGTTTGAGTTCTGGGGACAATCACAAGATTCCTCTTCTTTTTTCTTTTTTACCGGTAACTTTTTCCTTCTTCGAATCTATTGTTTCAGGTACTTCTCTTGAAATTTTCGTTTCCCGTCCTGTTTGGCCGGTCGGAAAATTTTCGTAGACTGACCCTTTTGACTTCTTCTGTTTCCTCTCTACTGTGTTTTGCCCAAACGGGCTCTCTTAATACATTCGTTAGGGCAATGATTTCTTTTTGTGATGGTCTGATTCGGGTTTAGGTTCGTTTCCGGGAAAATTGGAGGTCACCCTTTACTGTTTTCCCGGAAAATTGTATTGGGTTGGGTTTAAATTTTAAGATTAACCCTTCAAAATTGATGCTTTCGTTGGATGGTAACGCAGAAATTGTCTACAGTTCCTCAGTTTGTAAATCTACGAATATTGTCACATTGATTTCGTCTATGGATCTGTTTATTTCGAGATATTGTTTTCTTTTTCTTATATCGCTGATCATCAATGTTAACCAGCATGTATCGTTCTTACACGTCTGCAGCCTTTGATATTTGATGCTGAGAAAATGTTTGGATCTCTTGAAACGTGTTTGTATGCATCGTTTTGGTTACGCGAGTTGTTTTTTTTCAGTTCTTTGGATGCATGTTTTGTCGTGAACAATTTGCGTTGCATCCTCAGTCTGAATCTCATTTGCAGGTGCAACCGAATCTGGACGCAACTCTCATGATGAGCCATTTGATTCTGGAATCTTGCGCCGGAAAGATGAACCAAGAATCCAACGAAAAACCGTCTTGCTGGAACATTTTCAACGGGACGGAAACCTGTGGGGATCTCGACTTGTACTCTGCTCCCTTTCTGGACAGGAACGTTTGTTTCCATCAAACGGAACAGGAGTCGGCTGCTACCGTGGCTGATGATTTGACGGATGAAGATCTTGAAATGGAGGAGCTCGAGAGGAGGTTGTGGAGAGACAAGCTGCGTCTGAAGCGGTTAAAGGAACTGAGCAAGAACGGTAAAGTGGGGAAAACCGACGGTTCCAAGAAGCCTCTGCAGTTGCAAGAACAGGCCCGGAAGAAAACGATGAGCAGGGCGCAGGATGGGATCTTGAAGTACATGTTGAAAATAATGGAAGTCTGCAACGCTCAGGGCTTTGTCTACGGGATCGTGCAGGAAAATGGGAAAACTGTCACGGGATCGTCTGACAACCTCCGGGAGTGGTGGAAGGATAAAGTGAGATTTCACAGGAACGGCCCGGCTGCCATAGCCAAGCATCGGAGAGACAATTCTTCCGAGCCTGATCAGGATTTGGGATCCGTGTTCGCTGGCTCTACCCCAAACTTACTGCTCGAGCTTCAGGATACAACTCTTGGATCACTTTTATCAGCGTTGATGCAGCACTGTAGTCCTCCACAGAGGCGTTTTCCGCTAGATAAGGGTGTGGCTCCGCCGTGGTGGCCCACGGGGAAGGAAGATTGGTGGGTACAACTGTCCTTGCCCGAGGATAGTCGAGGTTGTCCACCACCGTACAAGAAACCTCATGATCTAAAGAAGGTTTGGAAAGTCGGTGTCTTGATGTCAGTGATCAAGCACATGTCTCCCGACATCTCGAAGATACGCCGGCTTGTGAGACAGTCTAAATGCTTGCAGGAGAAGATGACTGCAAGAGAGAGCTCCATGTGGCTAGCTGCTATCAACCGAGAAGAGGCCATAGTTCGAGAGCTTTACCCGGGCTATTTCGTCAAAGAATTCAGTTCCTTTCCTGTCCCTGGCATCAATGATTGTGATGTTATTGTCCCTACAGGCGAGTATGATGTTGATGGGATTGAAACCGAGCAGTATCCGAACGTGGAAGAACATTTCAGAGAGGAGAAACCAAACCGGTATGACTTTGGGATTGGGACAAGAGAGACAGTTGTGAATAACTTGGACATTGTCCAAAAGAGGAAGCTGGAGGATGATCTTGACTTGATGGTGCATCATAACATCTATACATGTGAGAATCATCTCTGTCCGTACAGCGAAAACCGAATGGGATTTGATGACAGGATCTCAAGGGACAACCACCAACTGACTTGTGTTTACAGAGGAAACTCCTTCGGGGTCGGAGCACCGAATTTTCATGTCAACGACATCAAAGCCATGACCTTTAACCAACCCTGTGTCCAGATCAAGCAAGCAGTACCGCCAAGCAAGCCGTTCACGCCATCCTTTGGTCTACAGAATCTTATGACTCCGGAAGACGGGAAAACGACCATTTATGATCTGTGTTCGAGCTACAATAACGCCTTTCAGAGCATCAAATCCGAAAACGAAGCAGTAGCCGGGGAAGTTCAGAGCATTCTTCAGCCGAACAGACAGGAAGATCAGATGAATCTTCACCACCTCTACAGACAGGTGAACAACAATCTCTTCGAAAGACCCGAAGCAATGCATGGAGATATCTTTAGCCAAAGGTTCGACTCGTTTAAGGGCATGAACCCGTCCTCTCCCGGGCCAAACCAGAACTCGATGTTAGCGTCACTTGTCCGAAGCAACGTTACACAAACTGTGGGAGTGGAGCATCTGCTGAAACAGGACCCGTCCGTGTGGTTCCAGTAAGTAAAGCTCATCTCACTTGACGAGCCTGGTCGTGTTTCTTTGTTGAAAACCCACATCTTTAACCTCTGATTTCTTGTCCATTTTAGACTTGGAGAAGACTCTAATTCATGTGCTGATTCTTTGATTCAGTGACCACATTTATGAACTAAACTGGGTTTGCATATAAATACAACTCAAGAATACTGTTTCTTCTTTCCTTGCGTGATCTCTTCTCGTAGTTATGTCGGGTTCGAATTCGGGTTTTGACATTACATGATTTATAAATTAACGTATATACATTTGGAGGGAAAATTAAAATATAAACGAAAAGAAAATGCGAGAAAAGTTGGAGAATGAAGTGTTAAAATAATATAGAATAGAATAAAGTGTTGCAATAGTAATAAAAAATAAATTTAAAAATAAAATATTGTAACTAGGATTTTTTTTATGAAAATTATATAAAAAGTCTTTAAAAAAATTTCCAATTTTTATTATTGTCTATTTTAAAAATATTTTTTTTTATAAATTATCCCATTCCATTGCTATGTTTCTTAAATTACGAACCAGATAAATCGTTCATATTAGTGATACCAAATAAACTATTCAGCATTCACAAGAGTTAGTTGGAAACTTTCCTCCCAAAAAAATAAAACGTAGAAAAATATAAATGAATATTGTGAAACAACTTAATTCGGTTTTAATTTGATTTGAATTTAATTTAATAACTCGTCAAATATATCATGACATTTATTTTATCTAGAAAATAAAACGCTTAACATGTTTTTATTGGAAAAACAAAGATAGTTTAAGAAAATATGATAACACGAGATATTAAAACATGAAAGTGTAATTAACAAAAGTTGGTGAAGGGGATTTAAAAAAAAATAATCTTAAAGTTATAGAGGCAAAAAATGGTTAGAGAAATCAAAATAATTAACCACAAATAAAGACGGGCAAAGAGAATATAATTAGGGCCTTAGATAGTTGTGTATTGAATTCTTTTGTGGTTGAAATAAAACATATGTTTCAATATAATATTAATATCCAAACAAATATTGTCAAATGTAAAAAACTATATATATATAGAATTGATCCGTAAAATATAGAGTTAGTAATTTTGATGCAAATCCCCCAATTTATAGAAAACGAATAAAAATGAAATAATGACAATAAAATTTTTTAGTGGTGACTATTAATTAATTAATTAACTTTCAACATTGATAAATCAATGATAGTAGATTTAGTAGTGATTATTTTATTTTTCACATTCATATTCATAAAAAACTTGTGCATTCCTCATTCATATTAACTAGATTTCTACATGGATCGATTTTTTTTTTTCCGGATAGAACAGTTTTGGTCTGTCACTTACGTCAAAACTAATATCTAAATTTGTTTTTTTTACAGTGCATAAATAAAAAATATGTAAAAATAAAATATTTCTTTTCCATGGATGGATGAAAAGAAAATAATCTAAAAGATAAGTTTTTTTCCCTCTATTTGTAGATTTTAATCATATTGGATCTCTAATTAATATCCAAACAAATACAAAGGATTTTTTTCCTATTAAATTGATGTACGATTCATGTATTTTATTATAAGAATTTCCCTTTTGAATAAGTTGTTACCGTTCGGTAGATTTATCCTAAACGAGAAAAAAAAAACAATTGGGCAAACATATATCTTGTTATAAAATACTTTGTAGGCATGGAAGTGAAAACAAAAACATAAGGGAAAGAAATTATAATTTTCTATAAAATTAATATAAGATTCTATAGAACTTTTTGGTAGATTTCACTTGCAACAGATGTAAAAACCGAGATATCACATAGATTTGATTTGGTATGAAAAAGGAAAATCCAAATGGATGTTAATCGAAGCATATATATATAAATAAGATTTTTTGGCATTTATGTTTAATCCAATTTTGATTATATTTGATTTGAACTAGATTTTGGTTAAATACTATATTGGCATAAAATATTCACATTTTTATGATCTTTTGCTTTACTATAAAGAAACTTCATGAAATCAAAACAAATTTAGTTTTATTGTCTTCCAACTTGTTGTTGAAATGTGATAATCTCATGCATAGTGGTGTACCACACTCTCGGTAGTCTCATAGAATTTGTTTGAAATACAAAAAAAAAAAAAAAGAGCAAGAAAATTTACCAAACATTTGATATTCTGTTTCTTGGTTAAAGTGAAGTTTTCTTGTTAGGTAGGCAAAGCAAACATTGTATGTATGTTATGTATGTGTGTTATGTATGTTATGTATGTATGTATGTATGTATGTATGTATGTATGTTATGTATGTTATGTATGTGTGTTATGTATGTATGTATGTATGTATGTATATATGTACAATGAACTTCAGTTCTAACTTTCCCACTTATATAATCTGAAAATTTTGCCACTAAAGTTAAGGTTCGAGGGAGATTATGGATTGGTATCAGTTCTAACTTCAGCTCTCTCTCTCTTTTTTTTTTAATCGTTTGATTAAAAATGTAGGTTGTGGATGATTGGGTCAATTGAAATTAATTTTCACACCCAAATAAACGCAAACTTGTTCGCTTTAAAACCTTGGGATAAATTAAACTGTAATTTTTAATTTAAAAACATATCATTTTCAATATTTATTACCATTAATAGACACTGATAAATATCATATATACGCTTGAAGTGGCATAAAGAATAAACTGTTTTTATAAAATCGACCGAAAAAGGAATTCACATAATTTACTAAGAGTTACAAGATGAGGTGAAAACGCGTTTTCAGTAGAAAAGGGAGACACGTGTCGTTACCATATCGACCCAGAGACACCGCTGTCCCACGGATGACAGTAATGCCACCACCGCCTAAATTTTACTAAAGCATTATGAAGATGCTTGGAAATTTCGTTTTTTAAATTATTTAATTTGTAAAAAATATAGTACCTCGATTGTATTAAGAAAATATTTATTTTAATAAAAATTTGGTTTTCATTTATTTAAATAATTTTATTTTCATTGATTAATTTGATTTATAAAAATGATGTATAATCTATATTTAAGATATATATTTTGAAATATAATTAATTTTATTCACTTTGATTTTAACGTACACAAATCAAAATATCTCAATAATTATAAAATTTATATTTAAAGAAATATTTTTTTTTTGCGAAACCGAAAGTTTTTTTAAAAAAAAACGCGTAGCAATGATAAATCTGATAATAAAATAGCATTATCCGTGGATTTCTCTTGTGGGTCCCATGGAGGGTATTTTCGTCAGATGTATTAGTCAAGAATGAATTTCGTCAAAACAACGGAGTTTTCTGTGTGCTTACCAAACTGTTTCCTTTTTTCTTCTTCTTATTTTAGACAACTGATTTATTTTTAATTACCATTTTATATAACTTTTCCATGTCAATGCCGATCAGATAGAATAAAAAGCTACACAAAATGAGATTGGAAAACAAAAATCTAAAATTTTCGCTGAAATTATTTTATCTTTTATGTCAATATTAGTCCATATATATTTTGGTTGGTATTTCCTAATACTCTAAAATTTATATATCCATCTTTTATATACATATATATCTCCCTCTTTATAAATAAACATAAATATTGTCCATTGAGCCATTATTTTGGAAATTTTTTATCTAATATAATTTTAATGTAACAATGAGTTATCTATAAATAATTTGTAAAAAAGGAATTATCTTTTTTAAAAATATATGGTAGATATTTTAACCTTATATACAAATTAAAATGAGTAATATTTTTGTGACAATTCCTCCAACGTTATTCACATTTTAAAACGAATTTTATAATTTATGTGATAGGTTTTATTTTTACTCTTTTAATTTCGGTCTAATCATGCAACAAATCAGTATATAGATTGAAATACATTAAATAAAATTTGGGAAAATTAGTACCACTTTTTTCAAGGTATTCGTAAAATGGAAAGTACGATTAATATAAGTAACTACACACACACACACACACGAATACATTGAAATTTGAAGTATATCGAATTTCTAGAAGGACATCAGTGTTGCTTTTCCGCAAATGAAAAAAGAAAAAGCAAATTATCTTCATAACCCAGATTAATCTGTCATTATCTAACCCAAATGTTCAAACATTACAACTAACTTTCACAAAAAAAAAAGATTAGCATACCAAACTTAAAGTAGATACATATACATTATACCAAAAAAAAAAAAGTAGATACATATACATACGTACGTACGACAAGAGGGGCATGTTCGTCATTTCGTAATCCAAACTTGCTAAAAAGTCCCCGGGCGAACAGGGACGAATAGTCACGTCCTCCTCAGCGAACGAGCACCAAGGGGTATCGACATTTCAACATCCAAAAGCTGCCCGATGGTCGCCACGTGGTGCGTCGTGAGGTACACAGATCAACCAACAGCCCTCAGATTCCGACACGTATATCCAACCTTCCGACAGATTAGCCTCGCTGCCACGTAGGATGCCACGTGTACATCTCCTCCTCCGTCTTTAAAAAAGCCACAATAAAAGCCTTATCGAAGAAAAACCTCCCGTTGCTTCACCTTTTTCTCTCTCCGGTGGTTAGATTCTTTAGTGTCCGCTTCAGTTTCTGATACTTTCGTATTTTGGTTTTTGGATTTTGAATTTCGGATTTTCGTTTGGTTTCATCTCTGTCGCCATAATTCCCGGCGACAGAGTTCGCCGGAATATTGCCGAGGAAGATGAAGAATCCGGCGACTGTGTTTATGTTCGATTGCCGTTGCTTGTATCATTGGCGAAATCAAAGCATGATCATGACGTTCTCGTGTCGTCGCGTATCTCGGGGACTTTAATCCGTATCTTCAAACCCTAGATTAAAGCAATCTTTTCCTTTTCTCTCTCTCTCTCTCTCTTTTAAATCTGTTGTTTTTCTCCAGAACTTTGCCCTGTTTCGAAGTTATTCCCTGCTTTGTTCGGGAATTTGAATAATATTAGTTCTGATAAATAATCGGAGACTGGGTTTGGGATTTTCTCCCTCATTTTTTTTTCACTTAGATATTTGGGCTTTTTTTGGTGCTCAATTTTCATTTCTTTCCTCTCCATCTTTTCTGTTTGGTGTGTAAGCAAAGAAAAATCACGGCAAAATCATAATGCCTTTCCCCATGAAAATCCAACCGATCGACTCCGATATGTCGGAGGAGCTGATTTTTCCGGAGCCGATGAGGCAGATGCCGAAATCGCGGCTGAAGCGGCTCTTCGAGCGTCAATTTACCGGTGTCCTGAAGAACTCCGCCGCCACGGAGCCTCCTCCGACACCGGCGCAGCCACTCTCCAGAGGGAATTCCGGCGAGTTCGAACCGAGCTCGGTCTGTTTGGCGAAAATGGTTCAAAACTTTATCGAGGATAACAACAACAACAACAACGAGAAACAGAGGTGTGGCCGCAACCGCTGCAACTGCTTCAGCGGCAGCAGCACCGGCACTGACAGCTCTGACGACGAATGGGAATCTGTCGGCTTCAATTCTTCTGGTGAAGCTTGTGAAATCCTTAAGGTATGTTGGGTATTCTTTTTTTGGTTTTCTGCTTTTTCAGATTCTGGGTTTTAATGAAATGCGGAATCTGATTGCGTGGAGGCTTTGCATGTGTAGAGCCTGGTGGTTTGTACGAGCGTGAGCGAGAGGAATTTATTGGCGGATACGGCGAAGATTGTGGAGAAAAATAAGAACTTGAAGCGAAAAGACGAATCTTCCTGGAAAATTGTCGCCGATGGGTTGGTGGGCTTAGGCTATGACGCGGCTTTATGCAAATCTCGTTGGGAGAGAGCGCCTTCTTGCCCTGCAGGTATTTCTGCTATGAATCTATTTATGAAATTTTCCTCTTTTGGTTCTGTTTGGTTGCTAAGAAAAGTAGCAGAGAAAACCACTGTCACTTGCGTTGGATTTCTTTAGATTACCATGGGTTCTTCACAATCCACGGAATCTGTTTGTTTCTGAGGAAATTTCGGGAAAGAAGAAAGTTTTTTTTCTCTGGATCTGTTTGGTTAGAAAGAAGAAACGTGTATCCTGTTAGTTGTTCACCCTGAGGCCTGAGAAAATTGCTAGAAAGAACAACACTTTCATACTAAAGAGCGGATTCCTTTTCTGGTTCTGATTGGTTTCTAGGAAAAAGAGCAGAATTGAAATTGAATAAATGCATGAAAGGTTGGAGGCTTCAAGATTGTTAAGACAGGCTGTTGTTGTGTACTGGAACAGGAGAGTACGAGTACGTGGATGTGATAACAAAAGGCGGCGAGAGGCTGCTGATCGACATAGACTTCAGGTCCGAATTCGAGATCGCCCGTCCGACCAAATCTTACAAGTCGATCCTGCAGGCTATGCCTTACGTATTCGTGGGCAAAGCCGATCGGCTGCAGAGGATCATCCAGATCGTGTCGGAAGCCGCGAGACAGAGCCTGAAGAAGAAAGGCTTACACGTCCCGCCGTGGCGAAAAGCCGAATACGTCAGAGCCAAGTGGCTGTCTCCTAATGCCCGCACCGACCAAAACCAGAACCCTTCAGCCGCAGCCGACGTTACTAAGCGCCAACCCCTCGAGGTAACTGAACTCGAAGGTTCTGTCTTTTCGTTTTCGGATGAATCCGAGGAACATCTGCAGGACGGCGCGATCGATATGATGATGATATAACATAACCGTGTAGACTTTTAACATAAGACTTGTTTAAAAAACAAAAAAAAGCTATTGAACTCTCTCCCTTATGGTTTTTTTATATGTAAGGGTGTCGGGTCCCATTGCTCTGCCTCGTTTTTTTGGTGCGAGGGAGGGAGCGTGGTCCGGCTCTATAGGTATATCTCCGAGGCAGATGTAAGAAACCGCCGGTGTTCATAACGCCGAGCTGTGTGTGTTGGATACTATGCTTTGTTATATCCAAAGTTTGTGTCTGAAACTTATACAGAACTAAGAGCTTGGTTGGTTATTTGTAATGGCAATAATCGTTTTTGTATGGCATTGTTCCTTTTTATTATACGTCTGTGTCGTGGAACCACACACACATTCTGCGCAATATCGAATGTTCTTCTTTTACTATGTTAATAATTCGGGACCCTGATTTAAGAAGATGGGTTTGGTCGCACCATCCATAGTCTATGCAATAATTTTTTCTAATTATACGATGTTAGTAAAACTAATTGGATTTGTCATATATTTTCCATTCCTCGAGTAATAAATGACATCAACATTGAGAAAAGTCAAAATAAAGCTATGAACATTTTAAGTTTTATTTTAATTTATTTGGGTTTAAATTAACATTCTACATGTATATAGATCGAGTTATTATGTTATATATATGCAATATTTGATGTATCAATAAAAGAGGAATTTTAACAATTTTAAATTTTTTTTCTCTTTTACAAAACTAAAAAAAATTATTCGAATAGGAATATATATATTTTTATGATACAGTGTATACAAATTTATACTGAAATATTTACAATAATTACTGCAAAATATTAATTTTTTGGTCTTTGAAAAAAAGACATCGAAGTCTCCTCCGTTCATAGTTCAGAGTCAGACTAGACAAAAAAATAAATAACGGTAGTAATAAATGAATAATGCAAAATACAAAACGTTTATGCTTTGACAGTAATACCCTTATAAAATCTGCTTCTTTCGCCATGGTTCATCAAGGGCTTTATGGTAATATTGATGCATCATCTATGTCTCCTCCTTTTCTCCCACTTGGCTGTAATCGAGTGCACCTCACCTTGGTCTAAACCTCGTGCAACCATTAGCCCGCATCTCTCTTCGTGGGTGCGCTGCACGATTCTTAACGTACGCCCTCCTTCCCAGGTTTCCCCCTCCCTCGAGATCCCTTTCTCTTCTTCTTCTTCTTCTTCTTCTTCTACATGTTCGCTTCTTCTTGGGATTCTGGAATTGGCTAGAGATTTTCTTTTTGACTTGAAACGGTATTGTGGACAAGACGCAGATCGTGCACTATCTGTGTCGGATCATGGAGATTTCTTGTCGGGTCTATGTATTCTTGGTTTCACTCTGCCTATTTCTGTCAACCTCTCTCTCGATTGACAACTTTTACGAGGCGTAAGTGGAATTCTTGTTTTTCTTCTCTATAAGTATTTTTTCCTGGAAAAGTTGCCGGATTCCATTTTCTGTAGCGGGGATTTGTTGCTTTAAGTGTATTGGAATATGGGTTAAAGCTAATATTTTGAAACCTTTCCTGCAATAATTCTTTGAATTTCTTGCTGCATTGTTGATTTTAACAGTTATAAGTTCTTCTGTTTGTTGTGGAGTGGATGTACTCTTGGATCTCGTTCCCTTTACTTATCAGTCTACTTAGGGTTTTGTTTCATCACAATTTGATTCAAATATAGTCTGTAATTGCTGCAGGAATCATATTTGAGTTAAGTTCTTGAGTGTTTGGAAGTCAGTTCGTAATCTGTGGATGGATCGAAATATTTATTCTTTCAACAGTAAATATGGTGTCGAAGAGCTAGAAACCCATAAATTTCCTCAAAATGTTTATTCTTTCAACAGTAAATATGATGTAAATCGTGTCTGTGGCAATCTGTTGGTAAAAGTATTAGGCTATTGAAAGAGGGTCATTCTTGCCGAAGTGCCATCAACATAGATGAGTGCACGGTTTTATCGTCACCCGAATGTATCCATTGATGTTTTGTAGACCTTTGGTTGATTGCCAACTGGTCCTTGTTCAATATGCAGCTTTCCTATTGTGGAACCTGATCCTGGCCATACAAAGCTCCGTCTTAGTAGGGAAGGATTGGAAGCAATTAGCAGAATAACAACTCCCATTGCAGCTGTTGCGGTATGTGGGAGTTACAGTTTGCATGGTTATCTGTTAATTGCCATTCCTTTCTGCTTGATATTATCTTGCTGAAACCTACTAGTAAGGACCTTGGAATTTGTTCGGTGTTAGTTCTCACCTTTTGTTTTTTTTTCTCTTTCCTATTGACAAATTAGGTGATCGGTCCATATCGTTCTGGCAAATCGTTTCTACTCAATCAGCTTCTTTCCCTTTCCTGTTATGAAGGTGCTTCTTTTTGCAAAATCTGGGTTCTGTGCCTAGAGTTGATGTATAGATAAGTTTGTTAATCGAAAAGCATATTCAATTTGAGACTTTTGCTTATAATAAATTTGGCATCCTCAGGTTTTGGTGTTGGTCACATGCGTGACACGAAAACGAAAGGTACTGAAACGATGTGCTGAGGAAATTTTTATCCATCCATCACAAATAGTCTTTTCTCTGAAAAAAATGTATGGTCCTAGGAAAGGATTGCGGATTTTGTTTGAAATTTTTTAGACTTGCTTGCTATTTGCTAATAGGTATTTGGGTCTGGGGAACACCTATAGAGCTGGAGATTGATGGAGTAAAAACTTCTGTATTTTATCTTGACACTGAAGGATTTGAAAGTGTTGGAAAGTCAAACGTATATGATGACCGGTAATTATGCTGCTCTGTTTTTTTACATTTTGGCATTTGTATGCTACTGAAGCTCTGCATATTTACTTATTTGTTGCCCACTGTTTCAGAATTTTCGCTCTTGCAACTGTGATGAGTTCTGTACTTGTCTATAATCTGCCTGAAACAGTAAGTTGTCCTGCCTCTGCGCTTCTTCAGATTATTTATGCTTCTAGCTTCCATACTTAGGATGCAAAGTAGAGAAACTAAATTTATGGGGTGATTTGAACCTTTATGTCTAAGGTTCAGGTTACTAGAGAGGCTTAAAATTACACATTACAGGTGAACCATTGAATATGTTGATTTCCTGATGGTCATGATGTTTAAGCCAAATTGGTATTTTGTGTTCTTTTTTAAATTGGTATCTTGCGCAATAGTTATGAAAAATATGGTTGTTGACGACTCAAAGTTATGATTAAAACTGATGTTGCGCAACAGTTATAAAACCGATGTTGGAAAATTTCCTTCTTGGAAATCTCTCTGATATGGGTTTTGGTCAGATCCGTGAAGCAGATATTTCTCGATTGTCTTTTGCTGTTGAGCTAGCAGAAGAGTTCTATGGAAGGTTTGCTGATTGATTCTGCTCTACATTCTCCATCTGTTGAATATTAGAGTTATCTCTATTCCGCATTAATATTGACTTGATTCTGTTTTCATTGGCTCATGCAACCCGGTGGGCAGGGTAAAGGTAATTCACAGTTTGCTTCTAATGATGTTGTTCTTGATTCATGTCATCTTCCAGAATTCTGGTTTTGATTTTCTCCATTTCTTGTAGGGCCAAGATGTTGCTTTTGAACCTGCAAAGCTTTTGTGGCTTATCCAGCGTGATTTTCTGCGTACGTCTATTGTGCTTTCATAGATAAGTTCGCTATAATTCACACTGAATTGTTGTTAGATATTCTGTTATGCCTGCATAAGTCCAAATGCTTCTTGTGAACCTTTTTGATATACTTGTTTTTATTTATGCAAAGAAAGGGCTTGACTAAAAGTATTACAATGTCACACAGAAGGGAAGTCGGTACAGGAAATGGTGGATCAAGCTCTCAGACGTGTCCCTAATACAGAGGGTGAGAGTTCTTGTCAATTCTTTAACTGATGTTTCACAGAAAATTTCTTTTGTCAGAAACCCTTATTGATGGATTATTTCTGTTTGCTGTGTTTACAGGTGACAAAAACATAGATCAGGTACTATCTTCTTTGTCTTACTTCTGCCGGGTACAAATTAATTATCATCATTCTTGTTTCAGAAGCTATCCCTGTCATCTTTTCTCAGGTTAACCAGATCCGGGAGTCCTTAGCTAGAATGGGTGACAACAGCACAGCCTTTAGCTTACCACAAGTATGGACTTTGTATGTGTTTGCTTATTTACGTATTTCATTTTTGTAAAAAATTTCCCACATGCATGTTTCTTGGAAAAAAGAACATGAATACTTGAATCATAGTGGCTAATCATAGTGCATGAAAATGATTGTATTGAAAATTATTTTAGTGGAATACTTTGCCAGTTAGATGGTTGTTACCTCTAAAGGAAAAGTGAGTCCCACATCGGTTCAAAGAGGAATTGTGAAGTCCTCTTAGTTTAAATGTTCTTAGTGCTGATCTTACAAAACTATGAGTCCTTTACATATTCGTGTTTGATTGAGCATATGTATAGTTGTTTCCCTTGTGGTAAATCTGCCCGTTGTTTTTGTTTTATAGCCTCATCTCATGCGTACGAAGCTGTGTGATATGAAGGATGAGGAGCTTGACTCCACATATGTTGCAAAAAGAGACCAGTTGAAAAAGGTTGTTTCCGATATAATTCGTCCAAAGATTGTGCAGGGGAAAACCCTAAACGGGAAGGAGTTCATCTCTTTTCTGGAACAGGTGAGTTACTGTTTCTGGGCTGTGTGGTTCCATATATAATATTTGCAAAAAATTAAAGCTTTTGGATTGAGGGAATGTGTCCTTGGAAATTCAAATGAAAGCATTGTGGCTTCTTGTTGTTGTACTGTTTATGTATATGATGGGAAACGAAAAGTTATCTGAGTTGCCTTTTCAAGTTTAGAAATGGTTATTTCTTTTATTGGATGAATGTCTAATGATAGCATTTTCTTCTTCTGGTTTCTTGAAGGCATCAACATGTGCAATTTGCTTTAGTTCTCTTACAATGTCAAAATGAATGTTATAATTGTGATGCATGTGTTCTGTCACTGTTCTTGCCCTATGTGGCTAGGATGCTTATTGACAAATAAAATAGGTATGTACCAAATTCCAGATTGCTATGTGGCATATCTCTGTGTAGATTCAGAAAAACTTTTTTATGTTACTATTAACATGTGTATCTTATACGCACTAAAGGCTATTTAATTCTTTTATTTTAATTTTCAGATTCTGGATGCTTTGAATAAAGGGGAGATCCCATCCACAGGATCACTAGTTGAGGTTTTCAACAAAGGTATTCTTGAGCGATGTGTGAAGCTATACAATGAGAGGATGTCAAGGTTGCGTTTACCGATGTCAGAAGAATCTCTGCGGAGTGCCCATGAAGCGGCTCATGGTGAAACTACGAAAGCTTTTGATGAGCAGCATTTCGGTCGACATCATGCGAAGAAATCTTTCGCACAATTAGATGAACAAATGCAAGAGGTATGGGTCCTTATTTTGCGATGAAATTCATTGGACTATGACTACATAGAATATGTTTTTCAAATGTAATTTCTCAATCACTTTTTCGCTCTGTAAATCGTATCTAGGTATATAAGAATTTTGTCCTTGCGAATGAATACCAATCCTCAAAGCTCTGCGAGGGATTATATACAAAGTGCGAGGATGGTATGGACCACCTACAGACTCTTCGACTTCCTTCCATGGCTAAATTCAATGTGGGTATTCAGCACTGCAACCAGAGTTTTGAGCAGAAATGCGTCGGCCCGTCAAGGAAAAATTACGAGCAAAGGTTGACTAAGGTAATATATGCACTTATTTTGAGTTTTGTATTAAAAGCATTGTGCTTCGGTTTGAGGGTCTAGTACATACAGTGTTTCTGGAGTCATACGGCATCTCTTTTGCTATTATGGTACAGTTTTCTAATCTACGCTGCCAAGTTACCAAATTTATTTTGTGAATTGTGATGGCTCATGTTATTGCTAGTTTTACATGGAGATTAGTTTCCTTTTTCTTAATTTGAATCTCGAGTTAGAAAGAAGATGCATACATAAACCTTATATTGAATATTAATTTTGTGTATCTGCAGATGATGGGGAAGTCACGATCGTTGTTCATCAAAGAATACAATAACCGGCTGTTCAATTGGTTGGTCGCGTTCTCTCTTGTAATGGTTGTTGTTGGCCGGTTCATCATCAAATTCATTTTGTTAGAGATGGCGGCATGGATACTCTTCATATTCTTGGAGACATACACGAGAATGTTCTGGTCCGCGGAGTCTCTTTATTACAACCCCATTTGGCATTTCATCGTAGCAACTTGGGAAACCGTTGTCTATAGCCCAGTTCTCGACTTGGACAGGTAACATATATCTTTCGCTCGATGTTTACTAACAAGTTTTTTACATTTCGAAATAATGTTTCAACTTAAAGAGTGCATTTCAAAGATAGGCTTGGATTTGAGTTTTCTGAAATCAAAGTGCCGTGTTTGTCTCTGTCATAATCTATGTGTCGTGTCCCGATAATCAGATGGGCTATTCCGCTGGTCTGCTTAGTTGCATTCTGGGTGCTTTACTGGCGGTGCTATGGAAAGAGGAAACACGGGTCGCATTGGCTTCTACCGTTGTACAATAGTCATAAGAGCGGGCCGAATAGGCCACGGTCCGAGTAAACGAGGCTGATACGAGGTTGATATACTAGTATATATTTGCGGGTAGTTCTTGATGGTTTTGCCATTCGAAGCCTGCACCGATGCTACCACCAATTCTTTGGAAGCTTACTGAGGAAATCTACTGAAACATGTGTTCCCACAAAGAGGTTAAGAAGAATCAGAATCAGAAGGATGGGTCAGTTCAAAGTTGGGTTTGATCATTGATGCTGATGCTGATGCTGATGCTGATGCTGAAATCTACTGAAACATGTGTACCATCTACATGGTTGAATCTTTTTATTGTTTGTTTTATTCACGGCAAAAAAAAATGATAGATTCAATTATTTCATTAAATGTTACCTAATAGCGTTACCTACCTATGTGTAATTTATATATATATATATATATATATATATATATATATAATAATACACACAGACCATTTAAGAAATTCTCTTCAGATGTATTTTTCTTTCAGGTGTGATGGAGACACAGACATTTTTATTTTTGAGCTTCAAGTATTAGGCACAAAAGCATACGAGAGGAGGAAAGTAGGTGAAGTGGGTTCGTATACTGATGACAACGTGTTTATTTAATTTAACAATATCCACATATTGATATTCACAAAATAGATATAAATACTTGTGTCATAATATAGCAATACACAAGCTTATACATATAGCCCTTACTAATAGTGTGTGAGTGTGGGTGAGAATGGGATCAATGGCTCAGAAATCGGCATTGATACTATGTGGAGATTACATGGAAGCCTACGAGACCTTGACGCCACTCTACGTTCTGGAGGCGTTTGGCGTTCGCGTTCACTGCGTTTCCCCTGGTCGCAAAGCCGGCCAAAAGTGCGTTATGGCCGCTCACGATTTCTTGGAATTCGAGGTATGATCTTCATCTCTGTATCATTTTTTTGTAATTCCGATGTCGACCCATTTATCGATATGTATTGTAGATTCCAAAACTTGATTTTACTCTTGTGGTTGTGTTGGTTAGCTATACACCGAGCTGGTGGTCGATCACGTAACGCTAAACGCGAACTTCGATGACGTCATACCGGAGAACTACGACGTCATCATCGTCCCCGGCGGCCGGTTCACGGAGCTTTTAAGCACCGACGAGAAATGTGTAGGCCTCGTGGCTCGCTTCGCCGAGCTGAAGAAGCTGGTTTTCACGC
>NW_010966881.1:5210401-5263403 GCF_000463585.1 Tarenaya hassleriana | reverse complement strand
GCCCTGCCACAGCCAGCTGATGCTGGCAGCGGCCGGGCTGCTGACAGGTGGGATGACGTGTACGGCTTTCGAGAGCCTAAAGCCGGTGATCGAGCTCTCCAGCGGCGAGTGGTGGCAACAGCCCGGCGTTAAGAGCGTTGTGGAAATAACGGATTGCGTTAAGGACGGTAACTTTGTGAGCACGCTCGGTTGGCCAACGCATGGTAAATGGCTTAGGGTTTTGTTCGAGTCTTTGGGGGCTAAGATCTGCAACTCCAAACACAAGAACCCTTCCGTCCTCTTCCTCATCGGGGTAAGTTTTTAAAATGCAAAAAACCCTAGCTAGGTTAAATCCTTACAGTATTGACCCGTTTTTTTCTCTAAGGATTACGTCGAGGACCATGGCATAAACATTCCGTTCAGAGCTTTACAAGCTGTTGGGTGCAACGTCGATGTGGTGACGCCGAACAAGAAGAAAGGAGAGAGATGCGTGACTTTGGTCTATGACGTGGAGGAAGGGAAGCAGCTTCCGACAGAGAAGCGCGGCCATAACTTCTACTTGACGGCCACGTGGGACGAGATCAGGGTGGATGACTATGACTGCGTCGTGGTTCCGGGAGGGAGGTCGCCGGAGCTACTCGTGCAGATCGGAAAGGCAGTTGATTTGGTGAAGGATTTCGTCGAGAAGGGTAAGATCGTTGCCGGTTTCGGACAGGGCAAATGGCTGCTTGCTCCGACCGGTGTTCTCAAGGTAAATCATAGCTGTTTTGTCATTAAAATTACTCGTAGATCGGATACTAATTTTATTGTCGGATAAAAATATCTTTTATATTATTGAAAAAATAGAAAATTATTTTTTAAAATTTTCGGAATTGTTAAATATACTATTTTTAAACTACGAAATACTCTTAATATTTGTTAAAAAAATTACAAAATATCCTTATTGTTCACGACATGCAGGTTGATATATTAGTGTATATATTCAAGATTTTTTTGGATATCTGAAATCATAAAAGCGGATTTCAAATCTTAATATGTAAAATATTCCGTATGGATTCCGTGAATCTCTGATATATGGAACATAGATTCCACTCTACAGGTTCAAATGCCACATAGAAAGTACATTTGTTTTGTCATATGGGTATTGTTGTGAATTCAGGGGAAGCGATGTGCGAGCGGCTATGGGATGAAGGTGATCGTGAAGGTCGCCGGAGGAGAGGTGGTGGAGTCGGAGGGATGTGTCGCCGACGGCCAGCTCGTGACGGCGGCGACACTCTCCGACATGTCTTCCTTTCTGTCCGCTTTGTCCGATGCTCTTGGCATCTCTCTTGTGTTCTAGTCGTGAATGAATGAATGCATCAATGTGTTTTATTTTAAGAACGAGGTTTATGTTTCATTAAAAATACTTTCTTCTTGTAGTATCCGATCTGATTCTCGGTTCCATGTTCAAGATCTTAAACATTCGGACCAAATAATCAAATGTTTAAAATTATTCAGTTTGTGAAAGTTTTATACACCAAATCCGGTATGTATATCAATCTATTATGCCGGAATAATATATGAATGATGAATCCCAGTTTTTTTTTCTCGAAATGTCAATTGGATCTGATAATTTTATTAGATTACGAAATTATCCAGTTATAAAATAAACATTTGTACAAATGAATTTCCTGTTGCCTCTCCAAAAAAATTATGGTAATTTGTTTTTGAATTATAGGAAATACAGCAAATATTTCTATTATTCAAATCAAGTTTTGGTTTTTTATTTTTTATGTTTTCTGACTTTTTAAGAAAATAAATTAAAATTTTCATTCATTTTAAATTATGTTTTTATGATCTTTTTAATATTTTTAGTTTTCTTCTTAATTCGTCTTTTGGATTATTCCTTTGTTACTCTATCTTTTTTCCACATGTTTATTTCGTTTTTATTCTTATCTTTTCCATTCATATATATATATATATATACACACACACATATAATGAGTATAAAAAATGCAGGTTTTTAAAATGGGATTATACTTGATAGATTTCAATCAAATGGATAATACAGAAATTGTGAGAAAAATTGGATTTTATATTAATGAGCTGGATTTGTAAGAATCTAGAACGACCGATATATATCCAACGAAAAGGTAGGTGAAATTAGTGGTTGACTAATGCAATTCCCACGTGTTAATTAGAACTTTTTAAAAATATATTTTTTCATTTTTCTTTATTTATGATGCATACATGATGCTCATATCATATAGTTTCTGGTAGGACGGATTCTGCGTTAGCGACAGCGATCTGAGCTTCCGCGATGGGATCGGCGGCACAGAAATCGGCGTTGATACTATGCGGTGACTACATGGAAGCCTACGAGACGGTGGTGCCTCTCTACGTTCTCCAGGCGTTTGGCGTTTGCGTTTACTGCGTTTCCCCTGGCCGCGTTTCCGGCGACCGCTGCGTTATGGCCGCTCACGATTTCTTGGGCCACGAGGTATATACATATATCCCAACACAAAATTCAGATCATTTTTTTTCGGAAAACTCTTAAAAAATCCCAAACTTTTATAATTTTAATTCTAATTCTAATTCTTTAGTTTTATAATTTTAATTCTTTGAAAATTTTAAATATAATCCAATTATTTACAAAGAAATATGTAAAGACTCCAAATTGTTGTCTCCCAGCTTTATACCGAGCTTGTGGTCGACCACTTAACCCTAAACGCCAACTTCGACGACGTCATCCCGGAGAACTACGACGCCATTATCATCCCAGGAGGCAGATTCACGGAGCTTCTGAGCGCCGACGAGAAATGCGTCAACCTCGTCGCGAAATTCGCTGGGGCCAAGAAGCTGATCTTCACCAGCTGCCACAGCCAGATCATGCTCATGGCCGCCGGAATCCTCGCCGACGGCGGACTAAAGTGCACGGCCTTCGAGAGCCTGAAGCCTCTGATCGAACTCTCCGGCGGCGCGTGGTGGCAACAGCCCGGTATCCAGAGCGTGTTCGACATCACCGATTGCGTTAAGGACGGTAATCTCGTGAGCGCGATTGGGTGGCCGACGCATGGGCATTGGATTAGGGTTTTGCTCGAGTCTCTGGGGATGAAGATCTCGAGCTTGAAGGAGAAGCAGAGTTCTGTGCTTTTCCTCATCGGGGTAAGTTTTGATTTTCCTTGTAAACGAGTTATTGCTCTTTGGATGATGAATCTTCGACATAGAAACAGTAATAATTAGTGCATTGTTCCCTTTTCTCAGTGTAGGTTCGTATGATCTCAAGATGATTTCTTGTTGGTCTTTGACTATTTCTGTCATTAGCTAGCGATTTTGATACTCTGTATCTCAAGATTTGGTACTTGTATAAGCACTTTTGAGGCAATAGAAAATATTTATTACATGATATAGATACGCACTGCAGTTAAACAGAAACCTGGATCATGTTTTGTTGTATGTGTACTGGCCATAGGATTATGTGGAAGACTACGGTATCAATGTACCGTTCAGAACACTCCAAGCTTTGGGATGCAAAGTTGATGCAGTGACGCCAAACAAGAAGAGAGGACAGACCTGTGTTACGGCTGTTTATGATCTCGAGGAGGGTAGGCAGCTTCCCGTCGAGAAGCACGGCCACAACTTCTTCGTGACAGCCGAGTGGGATGATGTATGTGTGGATGATTACGACTGCGTCGTGATTCCTGGAGGGAGATCTCCCGAGCTTCTGGTGATGAATGAAAAGGCTATTGCTTTAGTCAACAAGTTTGCGGAAAAGGGTAAGCTTTTAGCTGCCGTTGGACAGGGGAAATGGCTACTGGCTGCAGCCGGTGTTCTTAAGGTAATACCAATGGTCAATTATTTCCAGTCTTTCCTCTTTTCAGCGTTATAAGCTAACAAGTTTGGGGAAAAGGGTAAGCTTTTACCTGCCGTTGGACAGGGGAAATGGCTACTGGCTGCAGCCGGTGTTCTTAAGGTAATACCAATGGTCAATTATTTCCAGTCTTTCCTCTTTTCAGCGTTATAAGCTATGTCTTAACTCATATTTCAGTAGAAAATAGTTCTGGTTTCGTGGTACGAGAAATCTATTCAGAAATTGCGGTCGGAGAAGATAGTAATGTCAGGATCATTTTGATTTTTGATCAAATACGAGATATGAGCATGATAGGCTGAATTTCGTGTTCTTTTGAATTGTTTCTAGTCATCGGTATCCGTAGATATCATGGTAACTTCTTTTCTTTATAGTTTCCTATCAATGAAGTGTTGCTCATCTGGTCTCTGCTTTTCTGCGTCAATCAAAGTTCATAATGATCGGCGGCATTATAAGCATCTCTAGTTCTTTTTCTCGGAATGGTAATCCCTGGTTCGACCAAAACTAAAGTATTATCTGCGTTTATTGTGATTTTGAAGGGGAGGCGATGTGCGAGTAGCTACGGGATGAAAGTGACGGTGAAGGTAGCGGGAGGCGAAGCCGTGGAGTCGGAGGGATGCGTGGCCGACGGTAAGCTGGTGACGGCCGCATCGGCCTCCGACCTGCCCGAGTTCCTGTCAGCATTGTCAAGTGCTCTTGATCTTTCTGTTGCGTTTTGAGATGGTTTCTTTATCTTTGGAGAAAAATCTATGTTCCTGCAGAACGAGGTGGAATCTGTTTCCATACAACTTTTGAATATATATTTTACTAATGATGAATCTATTCGTACCTTTAATCGTTTTATTATCACTCTTCTTATCGTTTTTCTTCACTTTGTTCTCACTTCTCTCGTTTTTCGCTGTTGTTTATTTTCCTTTAAATCAGTACCCTATTTTTTATATTTGATTAAAACATAATAAAGTTAAAAATCAACGTTGATCAATATTTAAAATGATAGTATTTCACAAATCCATTATGTACAATACATTTTTTAAGTTTGGAAATTTATTTGTGAATAAAAAAAAAATGAGGAATTAGTTTTTGAGTATTTTAAAAAATTTTGACGGAGAATTTTTATGTAATTTACCCATTAAAAAATATAAAAATTATCTCGCATGAGATTTGAATTTTCAATGCACATACGTATGCGTTCTTGCAAGTTTAGAAAATGAATGATTTATTTAATGATTAATCTAAAATATTTTTTACTTTTGTATCATTTTTTGTAACATGATTATCTCCTTTGTCACCACATAATTATCTTCTTAAGCTTCTTGCTAGAATTATAACACAAATTTTTTCTTTATTATCGTTTTTTGACAGAACCAAATAACGGGAACCGTTCTATAGAGTTTCAAAAAACTGCTAAAAGAATCTGTCAAGGTTCAGACATATGTATACAAAAGGAGACAAACGCAGAAACACTGTCTGCTAACAACAGCAACAGCATTCTAACTGCTGTAAAACCGAGTTTAGGATTCAGCTGGGAAGAACAGACTTGAGGGACTTTGTGAAGCTCTCAAGCTCCTTCAGTCCTTCCTCCGCCGACTCTGCATCGCCCAACAGTTTCACCATCGCACTCCCGACGATCACTCCATCAGCTCCCCATCTGACCATCTGATTCAAAACGCGAGAGAAAAAAACGTTCGGTAATAGGGCTCGCACGAAGAGAATGTGGTGTTCTTGATGAGTTCAGACCTGTTCAACGTGCTCGGGCTTCGATATGCCAAACCCTACGGCCACTGGCTTGTTTGTTGCCTGCAACCAAAATGGTATGAGGGTATTTCTCAGATATTTGTTTAAGGAAAAGGCAAAAGAACAGCTAAAAGAAGAAGAAGGAGAGACCTCTTTGATTTCCTGCAAGAGTGACTGAACCTTTCCGCTTACAGACGAACGTGCACCCGTCACTCCTACCGAGCTTACCTGCCACCAATTAATCCATAGTAAAGACAAGAAGCTTGTTTAGATACCCACTTCTTCCAATGAGTATATCATGTGAAATTTTTTTACCAAGCAAGAACAGAGAGGTGTTAACAACACAGGAAATTCTGAAACATTGTGAGGAATCTTACAAGATATATAAACCCTTCTGATGCTTCAACTATTCTCTTCATTCGCTCTGTTGGTGTGGTCGGTGTAGTAAGCAGGACCTTCATCACAAATTTGGAGGAAATATGAATTAGACAGGGAAGAAAAGCATCAGGAAACGAGAGAGATCTAGCCAAATACATGCAATTATCATCTGCATTCTCCTTGCATCTATCAAAATGCTTCAACTATTTCTATCTCAAGACAATCAATGGAAAACTCTAACACACTAACGGTTAGAAGCATATGGATACATTCACTTCAATGATTGGAAACAAGTAACTTTTAGTGCCATGCCCCATTGTTAATTTTCAAGCCTGTACAACACAAGAGGATTCAGTTTGATTTCTTCGGATAGGCAAATGATGAATCTGACAATCTAAGAATTCCAATCCAAATTCTGGAGTGAGAAACAAGAACCTTTAGAACGTACCAGTTCGATCTTGCTGTTAAGGGCTTCCTTCCTCAGCATCTCAGTTTCCTCAAGAGGAACATCAGGAACCACAAGTCCTGAAACAGGATGATGCTAAATACAGTATTCTCACATATTATCCATAACACATGTAAGTAAATACCTAAAAATAACTCACCATGTACACCAACATCTTTGATGCTAGACATAAACTTTGTCAACCCCTTCTTAAGAATCGGGTTGTAATAAGTGAACAACGCAATTGGACAAGATAATTGGGGAACAACCTGTAGAAGATCCAGAAAAGGGCAATCGAAATCATGGGAAAAAAAAACAAGAGAAACACTAAAAGACACCAGTACATTTTGTCATGAGTAAACCTCTTTCCATCTAAGACATATAAGAAACACTTAAAAGATTTTGGTAACACGGAGAGACACTAACCCACCTTGTCCAACATCGAAAGGATGCTATCAAGATTGGTTCCCTTAGCCAAGGACCGAGTTGCCGCAGCCTACACAACATGAGGAGCAGATCAATCAAACAACTGAAACTGCAACATCAGTGAAAGTAATTCAAGCTGCATTTGGTCCTAACCTGGATAACCGGTCCATCCGCAAGTGGGTCAGAATAAGGAACACCTAACTCAATAATGTCCGAACCACAAGCGTCTAAGACTTTCAATGCTTCTGCAGTGGTCGAGAGGTCTGGGTCACCTGCTGTGATATACGGAATGAAGGCCACCTTCACTCACACAAGTAATACAAAGCATACGATTTGAGAGAGCCAGTCAAAATTGATCGTATTTTCATAGAATCAAAATAGCATAAGCAAATAGACGTTAGCAGCGAAACATTGTAAAAACCCGCGAACCAAACTAGTCTACTGTCCAAATTCTACATCGGCTTTACCCATTCAATATCCACTTGCGTAAAGCAACTCTGCATGGTTCAAATCTCTCTAGAGCCGCACAGAAAAATCAACCAACAAACAGAACCAATGTCCACAAACCAGTCATTGGAGTGTTATACGGATTGATTCTCGCAAATGGATTCACATCCACTTCAATTTCCCAGACTTGCAGAATAAAACTTAAAACCCACATAAACCCATTTCGAAAAACCCTGAAAAAATAAGAAAAAAAATCGACCCACGTCGGAAGATAGCTAAAGTATACCTAAATTTGCTTACTTTTCCTTGTTTCTTTAGCTCTGTGAAAGTATCAGCGAGGCCAACTGTGGAACCGGAAATGGCCGAAAGAGCAGCCATAGGCGTCGATTTCTTGATGGAAACCGATGAACTACGCGAAGAATTGACGAATCCGAATTCGGGTTTTCTGGATTGCAGGAAGCTGACTCCGGACTTGAGAGCAATCGCCATCGGAGAGAGAGAGAGAGAGAGAGAGAGAGAGAGAGAGAGAGAGAGAGAGAGAGGTGCTTTTGGATTGGTTGATGAATGAATTTGGAGAGAGAAATATAGTAAGGAGACAATAGAAGCCCTTCCACGTTGGGATATCGAAGAAGTGTTAGGTAAATACGTCACTTCCCTCGATCTTCAGAGGCTGCGTGTTGGCCTACTTTTGCTAAAACACACTTGCAATGTCCATATTTGTTCCCCCATTATACATGGTCGTACACAATATGTACTATCCGGTCATATTTTTTTGTTAATATAATATATAAATTTCATATATTTACTATATATCTATCAACTTTTTTTCGCCCTTTCTTTGTAGAAAATTGCAATGTAATATCCGGTCGCATCTTAAAATAAAAGTTGTTCAAATTCTATTTATCCAAATTTTATTGATTCAAACGCATTTCATATGAGATAAGAATGGGTGTTGTTGACGACGACGACTGCGAAGAAGTGCAGTGAGGAAGTAATTTCAAAAACAGATGAAGTCTCTGAATCGTGCGGAGGGTTTGACCACCAAATGAAAACCTCGGCCGAGGTAAATGTTCGAGAAAGGGCAAGAACGTTGTTTGACCGTCATTGAAGTTGTGCTCTTCTTCTCTGAAAGTAATTTCTTTGCTTCTTCTTTAATCTTTAACTTGTAAAAGGATTCACACAAAAGACTCAGTGAATTTGGCTCGGGATTTAAAACAGAAATACGTTAGTTAAAAGGAGCTGAAAACATACATACAGACGGATCTTATTTCATCGGATTTACAGTATATATCGTCGTAATTTAAAAAAAAAATGGAACGCGTTCGTGCATTATTCGGATTCTCTTTCAAGCAAAACGGTGAGACAATAATAAGAAAAAACAAAGATGGAGAAAACCCTAATCAGAAGAATCATGAAAGATTTCCCCTTTAACAAATTATTGGCAACATAGAGAGAGAGAAATGCAGAAAAAAAGGAAAACACACCTGGGAATGAATGATTTACCCATCTGGGTATTTGGTTGAGTTTATGTTGAAACATCAAAATCATCACAAGAGGATATCCATCTATCACATCTCCAAGAAGCGAAGGAGAAAGGCATTTTCTAACAGCCAAAACAAGGATCACCTGCGACCAAGAGGGATGTACAATATAGCACATATAAGAACCCATTTGATATGCATGATAATATAGGTACACGCACATGTATCTAATGCTTGCCATGCCTATGGATTTTGGAGCATGTAATAGGAGCGAAAAAATACGGTCAATACCTTGTCAGAGAGTTCCTACTCCATGAACCCTGATTGTTTTACAACCTCTTCTACACCCCTGCAGCAGCTTTAGCCTCGGGATTCGTCTTCCCCTGAAACAAAAAATATTACAAAAATACCGTCTTGGTTAATGTTTTGTTTCCCATATTGCAACAGGATTAGAGGTCTGATCGAAAAATGACCGCTTCGGATTTTGATTCTCAATGCATTCATTTGCTTTCCTCACAACAAAATGAGAATATAATCATTATGTCAATTCGATGGAAGTGACTATTGCAGGATTTCTTCTGATGATCAAATTTGGCAAGACTAATCAGTACTTAGATCACAACAAACCTCAGGAGAATCTCTCCGAATCTTTCTGGTCGGAGTCCTCATAGTAACAAACTCTTCTGCTGCTGTTGGGTGAACACCCACGGTACTGTCAAAGTCAGCTTTGGTCAATCCAGCTTTTACAGCAACTGCAAACCCCTGGAAATTTTTAAAATAGAATCATATTGGACCATGGAAGTTTTCATATAAACTCTAACGAGAAGATGATCATGCTGTGAGTGAGACCTGGATGATTTCAGGTGAATCCTCTCCACACATGTGGATACCAAGAACTTTGTTTGTCTTCGCACAAACAATGAGTTTCATAAACGCCCGGTCTGGCAGCCCTGAAAGAGTTGCCTTTAATGGCCTGAAGTTTGCTGTGAAAACATCTATATCACCGTATTGTTCTATGGCCTGCAAACATGTCTCAAATATCAGATAGAGTTACCTGCTGATTACTTAATGTAAATCATAGATATGGCAAGTTATTCGTACTTGTTCTTCAGTTAGACCAACTTGTCCAATAGGTGGCTGGGAGAAAACAGCAGAGGGAACAGCTCTAGTTGGACAATAGAACACAAATAAGACCAGAGTCGTCAGAGAACAATCTGCTGAATTAGATTTCCCAGCTTGCTAAAAGAGCAATCTATATTAAATAGATAGAAAAAAAAAAAGTTTGTGCATCATCGTACATTCCAAGGTCTAGGCACACAAGGTTATCCGATCAAAGTTACCTATAATCAGGCTTTGTAGGTTCATTCTCGAACAAGGTTTTTGCTAATGCACCTCCCTCCATCAAGGCGACTGGAGTCAAGTTGATTCTGTCAGTTACATCCCCAATAGCCCAGATGGAAGAAACGGATGTCCGTGAATATTCATCAACCTTAACAACAAAGAGGCAAAACATAATACAAATACTCTTGGTAGTCGATCATAACAAGAGAATCATTGTGAAATGAAATAATACAAGATCAAGCGCCAAACCAATGGTTGGAACATACCTCTATCGCTCCATTCTTGGTCATTTTTACACCAATATCCTCCAATCCTAAGTTCTGGTATTCCAATGAATAATGCATCAGTCATATTCCACGATCAACATAATAACTCATATGTGAAAGCACAAAATTAGGAGCTAATAATAGTTATACGATCTTGAAAATGTTTATCAACCAAAATCCTCCAGAAAACAAATTTTTCCATACCTTTGTGTTGGCCCTACGACCAGTAGCAAACATAATTTGTGAAAAGCCCTCCACAGTTCCCTTGTTGGTCTTCAGAGACAATGAGCCATCTGCAGATTTGACGACAGCTTGAGGTGATTCTTCGGTATGAAACTCAATACCCCTCAAAGACATCTGCTCTCCAACAAAATCTCTGATCTACATAGCAAAAAATTAAAAAACAATTAAAAAAAGCTTAATAATAAATAAAAAAGCAATGGAAGTCTCTCCTCACCTCTTCATCAAATCCCCTTAGCACCTTCTTTTGCCGTATAAATACATGGACTTCACTTTTTAGGCCGTTAAAGATACCAGCAAACTCCAAGGCTATGTACCCACCACCAATGATTGCAATTTTCTCTGGCTTGGAAGGCAAATCAAGAGCAGCATCTGAATCAATAACATACTCTCTTCCAGGAATCTCAGGAATGAAGGGGCGTCCACCGACAGCAATCAGAATATTTCTCGCAGTATAGATTTTACCATCAACATCAACAGTATGTGGATCGATAACCTGCAGATAAACCCATAATTTTTCCATAATCCTCTAAGAAGTGAAATGGATTGGTCCAGGGCACAACGAACGTTAGAGAAACTAGATTAACGAAGGCATGAATTCTCAAAACTCTAGAGATTCAGCCCTACCTTTCCTCGTCCTTCAATCAATGTGACATTAGCATTGTTCAGTATGTTCTTATAAATACCAGTCAGCCGCTGCAACTCAGCATTTTTGTTGGCAATCAAGGTACTCCACTCATGAGTGGGCTCAGTCTCATATTTCCAACCGAAGCCATTACTCTCATCAAACTCATGAGAAAATTTGGATGCATACACAAGTAACTTCTTTGGGACACATCCCCTGAGTACACATCTGTATCAACAAAAATCACAAAATGGGTTGGTTCATTCACTCATTTCGAACAACAAGATTAAGAAATCAAGTGAAAAACCAAACTGATCGAATGCTGGGAAAATCTGCCCAAAAGACAATTTTTGCTCCCGATACTTTAGTAGCTGTCCAATCAACTTCTCCAGAAACTTCGAGGAAAAGGAATCAACCAAATCATACTCTTTCCACAAAACTACCAACCAAATTCTGTTCTCGTTTCTATAACATCCAATCAAATCCTCCCCACTAAATCAAATCATATTCCTTCGACAAATGATTCCAATCATCTCAAATTGAGGCTTTACCACATAAATCGCTCCACCAATTTGCAAACACTTGTAGATATAAGAGCTGATAAAAGGAGACAAATAAAGAAAAATCAGGGCAAAAACTTACGTTCCTCCGACGCCTCCGGTAGTCTCGGAAGAGATGGTGGAGAAAGGGAGCTCGCAGACAGCGACGGAGGCCCCGAAATTCGCGGCGAAGCGGGAGGCGCGGACGCCGCCGCTTCCAGCGCCGATGGTGAAGAGGTCAAAATCGAATTGGCGGCCGGTATCAGCTCCATTTTCGCTGTTGGCGCGAACTGTCAACCTGCGACATGGCTGTGAGACAAAGCTGAAGCGGCGGTGCCGGGAAGAGAGGGAGGTTAGGGATTTAGGTAAAGAGAGAAATCTAGAAGAAGAAAAAGACGAAGAAGAAGGGAGAGGGATAGAGATCGGAAGTTTCTTGCAGAGGAGCAATTGCATAGATGGAGAAGACGTGATTGTAGTAGTGAGCTTAGGAGCAGACGCCATGTTCGCGTTCTTCTCTCTTCTTCTGCTTCGCAATTGTCTGATTTTTTTTTTTTTTGCGTCCTCTCCTTTTTATCTCATTTTTTGGATTTTCTTTTATGGGATATTTAATATTTATATATCATTGTCTTCTGTGCTGTTGACCGTAGATGATATCGTACGTCTCACCATCAACGGTCAGGATTTATTCTCGGGATGGTGGCGCCGACTGGTGGTCATGTAGTTAGGAGCCGGAAAAAACACGTGGAAAATCACGGCCATGACAATACCTGTCTCATATCATGTTGCGACATGTAACATACGGAAATTATGTAAAATGTTACTGTGAGAGTGTATGCAAACTCGCAGAGGATTTGAAGAACACGAGAACAGGGGAACCTTTTGAACGAGCTGAAGGGTTTAGGCTTATGGAGGAACGACGACGTTTTCACGAAGATTCGTGTGAGTGTGAGTCGCTACCGAGTTCATAGTCTGGGTTCAGAGCTCGACTGTGAGTGTGATTTTTCTATTGGATGGTGGCTCGATTTTTTAGACTCTTATACTTGTATTTTTCACTTTGGTTTTATTGCTTCCAGATTTGGAAGGATTTATATATTTATTTTAGTTAATCCATTTGAATTTTCTTCGAGATTTTGGGTCACACAAAGCTACATTATTCTTCATGTAAATCAACAACAAAATTAATCCCAATACATGCATCGCCCGTGCTCGAATCATTTGCAAGTCTTTAAACGTATTCTCCGATATCTGAATGACATTCGATCGATCTTTCGGAGTTTTCATCTCACGTTTCTCTCCTCTCTTACTACATGCATTTTCGGATGCCAACTGGGGAGGTGATCATGATGATTTGGTCGACCAAGAAACAACGTTTTGCTGCAAAATCTTCCACTGAGACCGAGTACAAATCAGTTTCCTCGACGGCATTCGAGATACAATAGCTTATGTCTCCCCTCTTTGAGCTCGGTATCACGTTATCTCACATGTTTTCATTCTCGGATGAAACATGCATTTTGTCATTGATTACTATTACATTCGGGGTCTCGTTCAAGTTCAGAAACTTCATGTCTCTCATGTTTTATCTGTGGATTAACTTACCGATGCTCTCACCAAATCTCTCCCACATCAAAGGTTTGAACTTCTTCAGTCCAAGATTGATCTTCTATCCGACACCGATTTTGCGGGGCATATTAGTATACTGATATATTATTATGATCTATTACAATTATTTTTCTAAAATTATGCTACTAATTAATTATATTTAATTTCCTCCATATTTTCTTCAATGTTTTATGTCATTATGTCTTTTATACAATGTATATATATGGGATATAATATTCATCATAAATCATTCAATTACATTTTCATAAACCAAAGTCTATCGATTAGCGTGTGTGTTGCAGGCTCGCATGCGTGGGCCGGAATTAGTCTGGGCTCTTGAACCTGGGAAACCCGATCTATCAAACAAAAAAAAAAAGTCTATCAATTAGATGTGTGTGTGTGTGTGATGGGTCATGTGGCAATGCACATTTTGTCTTTGCTGGAAGGCTGCCCTATATATTGGAGAAATTTATCAACCTTTGACCAACAGACGTTCTGTATCAAATGGATAGCTGCGTTCACAATTTTATTACCAAAAAGATAATGTTATCTATTGCATATATTTGAATATAGAGGCGGCATATAACTTGGTCTAAATTCTTGGCATATATTTTTTTTTTTACTTTTAAAAAAATCTATTTAAAATCACCAATTTTGTAATTTGTATATAAAATCATAAACTTAAAAAATTTCGTGGCAGTATGAAAAGGTTAATGATTTTTTTATAAAAAATTCTATTTTTATTTTTATTTTTAGGCGAATAACGTATCGTGTAAAACTTTACATGTAAATTTGGTCTAAATTCTTGACATATTTTTAGAAACTTCAAATATATGGTATTCAAACAGTCGGTTACCCGCTTTCACATTTGCATTTACAATTCTCGACTCTTTTTTCTTTTTTTTTTAAATCGAGTTTCGGAGTCTATAAATACGATGGAGCTCTCAATTGCAAACACATAATAATCAGCTCAATCTAGACGAAGGAAGAGATGGCATGTCAAGGTAACTTATTTATTTGGTATTCAATTATATATAATTAATTAATCAAACGTTCTTAGAGAATGTGAGGAAACTGTCCTAATGAAAAACAACTTTGGCCTAACGATTAAAGTTCTTGTAGGTTATTGAATAATACGTTTTAATTAAGACGCCACCTAATCTCGATTATCACCATCGAACCGATATGACATGGTGCGTTTTTTTTTTCACACAGGGAAGAACTCATGGCCGGAACTTGTGGGGACGAACGGAGATTTCGCAGCATCGGTGATAGAGAGGGAGAATCCGAGGGTTGACGCTGTCGTGATTCGGGCCGGGATACCAGTGATCGGAGACTTCAGGTGTGACCGTGTTCGGGTTAGGGTGGATGGAAACCGTGTTGTCGTTGAAGTCCCTTCCATCGGCTAGACTATATATATATGCATAAGTACAATAACAATCGAATAGACAACATGTTTAATAACTTATTGATGATTGATCGTCATAGAACAATGTAATGATATATAATAAGTGAATCGACTACATACGATTCGCAAGTTGTCTGTTTGATGGATAAATTAAGCGTTACCTTATCATTAATAAAACGACCGTGTTCTGAAAAATCAACCAAAGTGTTTGCAATTCGAGCATCTCCGTCTCTGATTATAAGATGT
Organism: Tarenaya hassleriana; assembly: GCF_000463585.1. Lineage (NCBI taxonomy): Eukaryota > Viridiplantae > Streptophyta > Magnoliopsida > Brassicales > Cleomaceae > Tarenaya > Tarenaya hassleriana. The sequence goes on along the minus strand of NW_010966881.1, from coordinate 5,248,402 downwards.
GTATTTTGTTAAAAAGAATGTATATATCATATGGATAATTTCGTCTCAAATAATCGCGAATTGATTGAAATTTGGTTCGTCCCACCACGACATTAGCACTCGTATTGTAGATGTTACACATAGTGACGTTTAATCCGATACATAATACATATCATCATGATTATAACACGGACAAAATTAAGGCAATACTATGAAACAAAAACAAAATGCCATGAATTAATGAATTTTAGATATCAAATTGTTTCCAAATGATGTATTTTAAACATACCCTTTACATACATATATTTAAAAAGTTGATTTTGTACGAGACATTGTATTTCCTTTTTTTTTTGTAGGGATCTTATTAAACCCATATGCAATATGCTATATTGTCATCATCACTACTACAATTAAGGTATACATTGAAATATATTATGACCCACCCATCAGATAAATCAAAGTCGAATTTCAATTATATATAAAAAAAAGTATTAGTCCAAAGCATTTCGTACGTGGCTCGTTTTGATATATACAAAAATCTCTCTTCTTTATGTAGATCAACAACAAAAAGAAACAAATTTTATGTAAAACAATATGAAAAAGAATAAAAGTATTCTATAAACTCCACTACATTAATTAGTTTGATGAATAGAAATTTTTTTTTTTTTATAACGGAGGATCCCAACTGCTACCCTTCGGACGCGCTGACTAGGTAAACCTCGGATCTGGGAGCAGTCTTTGTATATAGATCATATAAACCCAGAAATTACCTCTCTCCCTACCAGCCAGGAATCGAACACTCAACCTCAAGGTGGAGTTACCTCCTACCCCAAGCTTGACCACTCGTCCACGATCTGTTGGGTTGATGAATAGAAAATTGTAAACGGAGGATCCCCAACTGCTATCATGCATTCGGGTGCGCTGACTAGATAAACATCTGGCCCGAGAACAGCCTTTGTATATGAATCATATAAACCCAGAAATTACATCCCTTCCCACCAGTCAGGAATCGAACACTCAACCTCAAGGTGGAATTACCTCATACCCCAAGCTTGACCACTCGCTCACGATTTGTTGGGTTGATGAATAGAAAATTGTAAACAAGAAGAATGTTTTGATAACCAAACTAATGTATTTTTGTTAGTTTGAGCATTATATTTATGATTTTATTGAAATGCCGACTTTTTAACAATATTATATCATGGCAATCATACTAAACATACATATGTACGTACGCACGTACGTATGTATATATATATATATATATATACATACATAGTACGTAACAAATGGATCGCCGCGTTCCCATCTTGTCACAAAAAAAACAATGTAATGTTCTGAGTTTTGCATGAAATTCAAACAAAGGCGCAGCCTCCTATCTTTGAATTCGTAGCCAACATGAGCTGGTCTACATTTCAAATGTATGTTACGTTACGTATTCAAACAGTAGGTTAACTCCCTTTGACATTTGCATCTACGGTACCCGATTTTCTTTTTTCTTCCGGGTTTTCAATTCGAAGTCGGGGTTCTATAAAACCCCCGGCCTCCAGCGACCATGCATAATATAATCAGCTTAGTATAAACCAAGGAAGAGATGGCATCTCAATGTCAAGGTAATTCAAGATTTCATCATGATTTTTTTACATGACTTCAAGGAACTTTGATTTTTCATTTACTTATGTACGTTAACATGTGAATTTTTCTCTAACGACTATACACATTTTATTTATATAACCGAATCGCCATCCTTAATTAGAGAACGTGAATAACGAGGTCCTGATGAATTATTTGCGGCTTGTGAAAAATGAATCGGAATCCTCTTTCTTTGGCCTAATACTTATTAAAGTGCTTCTTCACTTTTCAAATATCATATATAGATACTCGAACCATACCTTTTGAAATTTTGTTAAAGAGTGAATCCACTTTAAGACGACATTAATCTCGATTATTGTCACCATCGAGCCGATATGACACGGTGCGTTTTTTTTTTTTCTCACAAAGGGAAGAACTCATGGCCGGAACTTGTGGGGACGAATGGAGATTTCGCAGCATCAGTGATAGAGAGGGAGAATCGGAGGGTGGATGCGGCCGTGATTCCGGTCCAGAGCCGGGTGACAGCAGACTTCAGGTGTGACCGTGTTCGGGTTAGGGTTGATGGAAACCGTGTCGTTGTCCGAGTTCCTTCCATCGGCTAGACTTCTATATATATGCCGCAGCGCAGGCAACATGTGTAATAATAACTTGTTGGTGATTGATCATCGTACAGTGTAATGATATAGAAATAAGTGAATCGACTATACGATTCGCAAGTTGTGTCGTTAGCAATTTGGACATCTATGTCGCTTATTATAAGATGCGTATTTTGCTAAACATACGAATATATCATATGGATAATTTCATCTCAAATAATCGCGAATTCATTCAAATTTCGTCTGTCCCACCGCGGCATTAGCATTTTGTATTATCGATTATATATATAGTGACATGGAATTCTCTATACTATACATCATCATAACTTAATATGGAAAAACTAAGGCAAAACAATGAAAAAAAATTACAATATGTATTTATGAATTTTAGAGAACAAATTGATTCCAAATGACGTATTTTTTTATTGCACTTTTTCATCTACATATATTTAAAAACAAATGCATATCATTCACAGGGAGGATTCGCAATACATAATACAACGTCGGGTCCAAATCCGAATTTCACAATCGCCCTAATTAGCGAGTAATAAAAGAAGTTTTTATCATGTCGAGTTTGATTGTAACGATATAATTAATATTTAGGATTGAATGGCAGGACTTTGAGAGTTTTGTCCGTTTCATTTAGACATCGTTTAAAATTTAAATACACAAATTAAGAAAAACAATGATTTTATATATAATATTTAAATATTATTGTTTAACAATAAATTTGGAAAAATATTAAAAATTATATAAAATTTTCAAAACGTTATTTATTTTAAAATAAAAATATTATTATAAAATGTAATCCAAGAAATGGAGAGAGTATTATTAAAAGAGAACACACGTACAAGAAAGATAAGGAAAGAACGGTCAAAGTCAACAAAAATATAAAAAGATAAAATTAAAATAATCTCCACTAGTCAAACAATTCGGCTAACGTTGAAATTTTCAATGGAACCCTCACTAAAGTCCACGATATTTATTCATGTATAAATAAATGCCGAAAACTATCCAAATGAACATCCCGCATGTATATATACACACAGAGACAGACGAGTTCATACAATCACATATGAGACACCAAGTGGAGGAACAGTTTCAATCGATCAAGCTATAGAGATATATGGCAGAGTGCCCAGGTAATATAATGTTTGAGTATATATAATTTGTTCAAGCACAAACCCTACATATATATATATATGATCGCATTGTTTTAATACAATATTGCATGTACTTTCAATGACTAGTACGGTGTATAGGTTATTGGTATTGCATCTTCGGATTTGGATCATTATAACGAGAAAGTTATATTATAGTTTTTCTAAAGCCAAAATCGTAACGACAAACTTATTTGGAAACGAAAGGTAAAAACTCATGGCCGGAGCTTGTGGGTGTGAACGGAGATGCGGCCGCAGCGGTGGTGGAGAGGGAGAATCCGAACGTGGAAGCCATAGTGCTCAAGGAAGGGACGCCGGTCACCAAGGATTTCCGGTGCAGCCGAGTCCGAGTTTGGGTCGACGACTACAAGATCGTCACCCGAACTCCCAAAATTGGTTAATGTTACACCGAAAACGAACCAGTATATAAGTGAATTAGTATGTGTGGGGGTAACGTTTTTAGTTATACAATAAGGTCGATGATCATATGGAAAATAATGTGATACGAACAAAATGGTATTAATTTTCGGGTTCAAATCTCACATGGGCAAAATATTATTAAAAAAAATGGTATTAATTATAATAATATCCTGTCAACTTGAACGATATCTTATGGGTGGTGTACAAAAAACTCCATCTAGAGGTACTTGTTCTTAATATTTATTCCACATTCAAAATTCCAAAAATTTTAATAATTATCCAATTTCTCTTAAAATTTTAATAAGCCATCCATTTTTTTCAACTAATTTTTCAAATTGATCTGCCCCCCCTCCCTTAAATTTTAACTATTGAAGAAAATAAAATAAATACCATGAGTTCTATTTTTAAAAAAAATTAAAGAAAAAATAAACATAAGTTTAATCGAATGAGTTTAATTTTTGAGAAATGAATAGATGGATTGCTATAATTTAAAAAAGAAAAAGAAAAAAAATGTCGACATCGTTTCTTCATGAGGCTGCGAGTGACACTCTTTTTCTCAAGGATAGTTGAATAATGAGACGAAAGTGAGAAAAAAAACCCGTTGAACGGGGCATTTTTAAAAACGGGATTAATTTAAGCTAACTCTATATTATTTTATTTTTTTATTTATCTAATGAATACGATTTATCACAATTCACTGTAGTACACACCTAAACTTTTTTAATTATTCATAAACATTTTTCAATAATCTTTCAGAATTATGCCTGTCGTAAAAAGGAATTTATACCGGTAAAGAATATATATTCGTGGTTAATTTAATAATTGTAACCTGTATTGTTTATTTTTTTCAATGTATTTATATACATTAGATTCCAGTTATAAAGATATTTACATGTCCATATATATTCAATCCGCTTTATAAAATGTTAAAAAATAATACAAATAAAATGTTATATACAGATATCAAGAAAAAAATAAGTAGATATTAAATATATGATCAACATTTGAATATAAATTATTAATTTTATAGTTTAAGATTTTATATCTCATCAATCTAAAATATGTTGCTGAATAACAACAGAATTAAAATAATTGAAAAAATCTTTAAAAATATTGTATTAAATTTTTAAAAAAATGAATATTTAATAAAAATGAATTTGAATCGAATAAAATACATAAAACGTTTGAACGACATATATATATATATATATATATATATATATATATAGAAATGAAAATACAGAGTATCAAGATAATAGAAACGAAATATATCAGAATATCATGAATCTTTATTGAGAATGCCGTTCGTTGAATATAAAGATCAGAGGAACATTATCAGTGGATCAATTTGTTTCTTTGAATAATTTGTTTTTTTTTTAATAACTAAAAGCAAAAAACACGTGCAAAAGGGATTAAAGAGGTAAGAACCAGACAGGCAAGGCAACCATTGGAAGAAGCAAAAGGGGACATTAGTTGCAAAGGAGAACCCTAAATCGTCATCCTCTTCTTCTTCTGTGGCTGTCACAGAAATCACGTGATTTTTTCCCCTTAGCCTCATCGATTCCACGATTAAGTACGAAACACCAACGAACTTTGATTCTGGCTGCCAAAAATTAAGAGGGCCACTGCCACTCGGACTTGCGGGTCGTTGAATCTCAAGTAAGCTTCGAATCTCATCTCTCTCACTTCACAATCCACGAGGGTTTTTTCCTCTCGGATTTCAAAATTTTCCGGTGAATTTAATAGATGGTTGGGTGTTGGTTGACATTTATAGCTGCGTTTTGAGATGATTGACTTCGCGGGTCATGCGAAAGTTAGCTCCTTTTTATATGTTTCATGTGTCTGAAGAGCAATTCTAGATCTGAGTTTTAGGGTTTAGGGCACAAAGTCTGCGAATTTCGTGAGCAGAAAACATGGGTCATAAGTTCTGGGAGAATCAGGAAGATCGAGCGGTGGTGGAGTCCATTATTGGGTCCGAAGCTTGCGAGTTCTTAATCTCGTCGGCTTCGAACAGTTCTCTGTCCAAATTGGTCGTGCCCCCAAATGATCCCAATCTGCAACAAGGTTTACGCCATGTCGTCGAAGGTTCGGATTGGGATTACGCCATCTTCTGGTTGGCTTCGAGCCTCAGCAACTCCGATGGTTGCCTCTTGATCTGGGGCGATGGCCATTGCCGTGCTCCAAAGGGCAAAAGGGGAATTTCGAATGATGTAGATCCGAAGCAAGAAGAGGTGAAAAGGCTTGCGCTTCAGAAGCTTCACATGTCATTTGGTGGCTCAGACCATGATAATTCAATGGCGCAGTTGGAAGGTGTAACTGATCTTGAGATGTTTTTTCTCGCATCCATGTATTTTTCGTTCCGTTGTGAATCGGCTAAGTATGGCCCTGCTGGGATTTATACGACTGGGAAGCCGCTTTGGGCAGCGGATTTGCCGAGCTGTTTGAATTATTACCGGGTTAGGTCGTTCTTGTCGAGATCAGCGGGGTTTGAGACAGTGCTGTCTGTACCAGTGAAGTCCGGGGTTGTGGAACTCGGTTCCTTCAGGACGATTCCAGAAGATAAGAGTGTGATAGAGATGGTGAAGGCAGTGTTTGGGGCAGCCGACCCTATTCAGACGAAAGCAGCTCCAAAGATCTTCGGTCGGGAACTGAGCCTTGGCGGGTCGAAACCACAGACAATGAGCATAAACTTCTCCCCTAAGATGGAGGATGATTCTGGTTTTTCCCTGGAGTCCTATGATGCGATCGGAGGTTCAAACCAAGTATATGGTTACGAGCAAGGGAAATACGACGTGTTGTGTCTAACCGACGAGCAGAAGCCGAGGAAGAGAGGGAGAAAACCGGCAAACGGGAGGGAAGAGGCTCTGAACCACGTGGAAGCAGAACGGCAGCGGAGGGAAAAGCTTAACCAGAGGTTTTACGCCTTGAGAGCCGTCGTGCCCAACATCTCGAAGATGGATAAGGCTTCACTACTCGCGGACGCAATCACTTATATCACTGACCTGCAGAAGAAAATCCGAGTTTTTGAAACCGAGAAACAGATAATGAACAGGAGGGAGATTAATCAGACACCTCCTGCAGAGATCGATTTTCAGCAAAGGCAAGATGATGCGGTCGTGAGGCTAAGCTGTCCGTTGGAGACGCATCCTGTTTCAAAAGTGATACAAGCGTTCAGAGAGAATCAAGTCACGGCCCACGATTCTAACGTGACCGCGACAGAGGATTGCATGGTTCATACGTTCAGTGTCCGAGCTCAGGACGGTGTTACGGCAGAGCAGTTGAAGGAGAAGCTCGCGGCGTCGTTTTCGCAGTGAGCAAACGGTCTGTTTAGCTTCCCATCTTATTCGTCTCTTTTGTAATATTGTTACAGTAACAGTAACTAGTGACGTACCTTGTCTACTGTTTTTGAGTTTTAACTCTTGTTCTGTATCTTATCATCTCATCTCATACAACCTAGAAACCGAAACGATTCCTGTCTGATTCATAAACAGGTCCACATATACAAAACCATATCATATACATCGTAAACCAGATTTGGAGTTCTTCCCGTTAACCAATGTATCGGACAAGTTTTCGGTCTACACAGACAAATGCAAAGTAAAACATACGCTAAAAATACCAATATCGTATCTACATGACCGTATATGAGAAACAACTGGGCTATGCGAAAGGGCATCATCAGAGTTCTCGCTGCCTTTACACGCGAATGGTGCACATGACTGAGGTCCTGAAATCGAGTTCTTTGATGAATGGTACCCTCGACACGATGGATCTCCAAGTCCTTTTCATAGGATGGTAGATCTGAATCATCATTGATTTGTTGCCCTTTCTCTGCTTTCTCGTCTGGCTAGACGTGTCTGAAGAGCTAAAGCCCTCCAGAAGAGTCATAACGTGCAACTCGCCATTCAGTGCAACAAACCCGGAAGATTTTTCACAAGGAACTCTCCGTGGCAAAGTCGACTCCTTCTGCCAGAGGTTTGGCGCCATTTCATACCTGGAAGCAGACAAAGAGAACGAGAATGGAATGCATCATACCGGGACTAAGACGATGTGTTAGAAGTATCGGGGTTTCTCTCTGAAAGCCAAAGTTTTTTTGAATTCTGAAGTATACCAAAAATCCCCAAAAGATATGACATTTCTTATACCCTTGCTTCATTCAAATGAAGCCCACAAACAAGCTCATGAACCACTAACAATCTGGAAGAGGAACATGTGAATCTCGAAAGACAACAGAAGAAAACACGAACTATCTTGATCTGGAAGATACCAGATTCACAGCTTCCTCCTGATGAAAGACAGAACTCGAACATTGCCATTACAAAAGCATAATGATCTAACTCGAAGATCAATGTGCACAACCACAGAGATTTTGCGAGCTATGAAACAGGAGTGCAATGAAACGATTACCTGAGAATCTGGTTGCCGTCCAACATGAAAAAGGCAGAACTCCCACAATCGTCATCGATGGCAGCAATCTTACCCAGCTTGGCCCTCTCTTCCTGTCCCCACATATCGCCAACCAACCGCCATTTTCCGCCACCGTCATTGTTCCTCAATTCCATCACCACCGCATCTCTATAGTACTCGTCCACAGGAAGAATCCCCGACACTGTCCTCGATCCCCCGTATCCACCCATCACCCAGAACTCCCTCTCCTGTTCATTCCGGACCAACAATCCGACACAACCTGCCCTGAACCTAGGCAATCCATCCATTGCCCTCCATTCATCCCTCTCAACATCGTATATCTCCACCGAACTCATCCTACTCCCGGCAGCGCTAAACAATGTGTGCCTTGACCCTCCTCCCGCCACAATGATCTGGTTCGAACCAGGCATGGCAGCGCAGGCAAAGCTACCACGAGGAGAGAGCATCGGAGACAGCCTTTCCCATGTCGACTTCACGAAACTATACCGAAATGCCGAGGAAGACGGCATCGGTCGGTCCAACGGATACGACCTGGTGTCGAATGCGGAGCCACCGAGGACATAGATGTATGGTCCAAGAGCCACGGCGGCGAAATTGCAGAGGCCGTACACGTGGGGGTTACAGGGCATGGGGGGTAAAGATAACCACGAGAGAGTTTCCGGATCAAAGAGATAGGGATTAGAAATCGAAGGGTCTTGCGGGAAGATGCAGAGGAGGTGCGAGAGACTGTTCCTGTTCCGTTTATGGCGGAGAGAGATTAGGGTTTTCGAGGAGAGAAAAGCATACCACGATTTGCAGGTCGATTTGAGGCGCGAGATTTGAGGGTAAGGGACGAAGGAGAGAATCAGCGCAGCGACATCGTTGGGAAGGCCTGGAATTAGGGTACGGCTCTGGTCGAGACGAGGCCTCGGCCTCGTGGATGAGGGAGACGAAGAAGACGATGGCAACGGCATAATTCCCCGGCGGAGTGTCAGAATCAGCGACCAAGCAACACCAAAAGTTATGTCGGAACAATTCTCCGGCTGAGAAATTTCAAGAAACTAGGAAACAGGACAGAATCCGAGGATGTTCTTCGTCAGCCGTGCTGCAAATTCATGGAACAACGTGGAAGCGACCGCAGAGAAACTGATCGATCATGAAGAGAACAAAAATCCAGGAGAGAGAGGAGAAAATCAGAGATTGATGATTGAATCTCCTGAGATGTAACCGACTCTAGAGATCGTATTAATTTGATCACTTCACTCTCTCTCTCTATCAAGCATGAGTGCGTCAAAAACGCTTTGAACAATCTTCGCCTTCGGAGATTCGGTAAGAGAAGCTTTTATTCCTTCGGAAATTTATAATTGTTTTTAAGATTTTTTTTTTGTGGTAATTAATGTAAATGTTTGTTGCTACTCATTTCATTTTTTTAGCAAACAAATTTTGTAAAACCATTTTGTGTTTTATACTTAGTAGTAATGAATGGTGTGTAATTATTTAATAGAATTATCCACAAAAATTATATTAGTTAAATTACTTCCGTAATATTAGTTAATTTAGTTCTTGAAAGTGTAAGAACAAACAAGTTGATACATAAGTGTAATGGGCAAAATTATTCTTAAAATCAGATATTTGGAAAATTCTATTGGTTAGTTTGATTTTGGTTCAAGTTTTATTGGGTTATATTTAGATTCTTAGTCCGATTATAAAAAATTATAATCATTTGATTTTTATTTTAGATTTCTTTCGATTCAATTTCCATGAAAATTTGGTTCCATTTTTAAAAAGCAAAATACTCATTTATTATTAAAAATGATTTTTCCATTTTCTTTCGTTTCGCTTCAATATGTCGTTTTTGAAAAATGATATTCATTAGATGTTATTGTTATATATTATTTGGATCATTTCAAATGATTCACTGCTGTGGATCAAACGGTGACGTTTAGTTGTTAAATTATTTTCCAACAACTATTCTCAAACAGCAAATCGCAACCCAATTCTGAAAATCTCCATCGCCGCTGCCGGAGAAAAACCCTAATTTTCATCTGGTAATCCTCAAAAACAATGGTCCGCACCTAAAATTTTCCAAGTTCATACTCGTCATCACATACCCTTTTGAACGAGAGCTTACATGTGAGTTCTTCTTCTACATAACTTGAGCTACATTTCTTGAAGAATCGACGTAAAGCTCGTATCTCGCGCTGATTTCAATCTCCGGGCCTCTGTTCATGGCGGGGTTTTCGTATTTGAAAAGGGCTCTTAGTTCCTCTACCTACTGGAGAAAAGCCGGAAATTTCGTTGACGATTTGGGTATTGCGTTTCGGTTTTCGGATTTATTGTCAGCAAGAGCCTTTTCATCCACCGGAGATGTGGAAACTCGTAATGGGCAAAGACAGGATCGATTGAAACACGATCCAGTGAAAGGGTTGCTACAGAATTATGGATTCACTTTTGAACAAGCAGGTAAAGTTTCAAAGTCTTTTCCAGGTTCAATCAGTGTCGAGACACTTTCCCCAAAGCTTCGATTTTTGCGGTCTGTCATCGGCTCGGAGAATGACGTCATTAGATATGTGACTGCAAATCCCAGAGTTCTTGCTTCCAGTTTGAAGAACCAACTGGAGCCAAACTACAAGTTCATCAAATCAATTCTTGGGGAGGATGATTCAGTTGCTAAATGCATTAGAAATTCGTCGCGTCTCTTAACCTTGGAGCTTGAGGGCAATCTGGCTGCTAAAGTTTCTTTCCTCAGAGGATATGGATTCCCCAGTGTTTTCATTGCCAAACTGATACAGCATTCTCCAGGCACACTTGGATTGTCCTTTTCAAAACTCGAGGAAACGTTAAAGAAAGCGGAGAATTTCGGTTTCGTACCGTCCAACCCCATGACCGTCTCTGCTATCAAGGCGATTGGCCAGATAAATGAATCAAATTGGGAGCATAAACTGGAGGTTTATAGAAAATGGGGTTGGTCGGATGGTGAATTTGTCTCTGCTTTCAAGAAGTGGCCTACCATTATGTGTTTATCAGAGGAGAAGATAAACAAGGGGATGGATGTGTTTTTGAACAGACTTGGAATGAGCTCTTCGGATATTGCCAAAATTCCAAACATCATATCCTATAGGGTGGAGGATAGGATCATCCCTAGATGTTCGGTTGTTGCTCTTTTGCACTCGAAAGGCGTTCTTGGTGACAGGCCGCTTACCGTCTCTACTTACGCGGGGGCACTTAAAGGGAAAGACGAAGCTTTCGTGAAAAGGTTTGTGGATAAATATCCAGAGCATGTTCTTGAACTCTGGCAAAAGCTTCGGGTCAAAGCTGTTGTTTGATTAGGTATTTCTCGTTGTGGAAGTACGTCAGTAAGAAAACCCTGTTCATGAATATGTTCATTTCCTTCCTTCATATGAGATTAGATCCTCAAACCCACGGGGCATCCATTGTCAACCGCAACAGAGTTTTCGGCGTGTATTTTCTTTATGCAGTAATCATTGTTTCTGTTAAAATTCTATGGATACAATTGCAACAGAGGAAAACAGGAGATTAACTTTCAACAAGTTTATTGTATACTCTGTAACTATTCACTATATATGGCTTTTCAAACTACTAGACCCCGACAATGTAGAACATTTGGTTGGATTTTTACCAACTTTAGTGAAATGCTATGTTCTGGCAGGGAATATTATCTTTTTCGATTTCAGAATTGTATACAGCGTCATTTGACAATTACTTCACCCTGAGATTTTTGTTCAAGAATTGTAGGGCCTTACCCCGGAGGGAGCCCTTCCAAAAATTCTCGAAGGCCAGGGACGAGCCCAGGCCTAGGAGGGGGTTTGGAAATAGTTTTCAACCAGCAATAGACGCGCCTCGGTTTTTACCTCATTAGCTGCGTCATTGCCCCAAGCGCAAAGATGGTTAACGCAGGGCGTAGCCGAGCGCCTTTTATCTACTACCTCATGTGCATCCCTTGATTCCGATTTCCGATGTGGGATACTTACCCATGTAAATGATTACCAAATTGGGTGTTTTTTTGTAAATCATTCAATTCCAATATGAGATCTTTGCAGCTGTCATTACCTGTCCAATGAAGAATCGTCCTTCTCACAGTGAGAATCCTTTCACATTTTTTACTGTATGCCTTCTCAGACTTTTACATAAAAATTTCCACATCTCCCTTTTTGAACGCGCCAATATAAGAATAAATTTGAACTCAAATCCCAAAAGTAACCACTATACTCTTACATAATAAACGATTCTTGTTCATCCTTGACGAAAATTTGCCTGAGTGAAAGGAACTTACGAAAACAAACGACAATTCCGAAAATTCGAAAAGAAACTTGGACAGTCATTTGCGGGGTTCAAGCTCAAAGAGCGAATCCCCTCCAAAAATAGGCGTATGCCGCTTAGCGCGACGAGAACACGGTATTCTTTAGTAAAAGGCGAAAGAATAGTTCGCTATGTGCTCATCGCACGGCTCCGTGTGTTATTGTCGAGGAACGGGGACATCTCAAATATAGAGGCTATTCTTCTGGTCGTGTTGAGACTCGCCGATGTGGGACTAAAAACATTGTTCCCTTGTCTGGGCTGAGTTCTGAACAAGTAGCCAAATTTTCAAAGTCTTTTCCAGATTCTATCAGTGTCGAGAAACTTTCTCTAAAGCTTCGATTTTTACGGTCTATCCTCGAATCGGAGGATGATGTTATTAGAGTTGTGACTGCAAATCCTCGAGTTCTTGCTTCCAGTTTGAAGAACCAACTGGAGCCAAACTACAGGTTCATCAAGTCAATTCTTGAGGAGGATGATTTAGTTGCTAAATGTATTAAACGTTGGCCGCCTATCTTACGCGTGGAACTTGATGGCAATTTGGTTGCTAAAGTCTCTCTCCTCAGTTCATACGGGTTTCCAAATGCTTCCATTGCCAAGTTGATGGAGTATGCTCCACTAACGTTTACCCTGTCCTCTTCTAAACTAGAAGAATCGTTGAAGAAGGCGGAGAGTTTCGGTTTCAAACCGTCCAATCCCATGACTGTCTCTGCTGTCAGGGCGATCAGTCAGATAAATGAATCGAATTGGGACAAGAAACTGGAGGTTTATAGGAAATGGGGTTGGTCGGATGATGAGTTTCTCTTTGCTTTCAAGAAACAGCCTGCCATCATGTGTTTATCGGAGGAGAAGATAAACAAGGGGATGGATGTGTTTTTGAACAGGCTTGGAATGAGCTCTTCGGATATTGCCAGATTTCCAAATATCATATTCTTTAGTGTGGAGGAGAGGATCATCCCTAGATGTTCGGTCGTTGCTCTTTTGCACTCGAAGGGCGTTCTTGGCGGCAGACCTCTTACCATCTCTACTTACATGGGGGCGCTTACGGTGAAAGAGGAAGCTTTCGTGGAAAGGTTTGTGGATAAATATCCAGAGCATGTTCTTGAACTCTGGCAAAAGCTTGGTCGGGGAACTGTCGTTTGATGAGAGCTATCCTCCTTATAGAATTACAGCAGTAAGGAAACCATGCTCTTGAATGTTATCATTTTGCTCCTCCGTATGAGATTAGATCCTCAAATCCACGTGGCATCCACTGTCAATTGCAACAGTTGTTTTGGCATATGTTTTCTTTATGCAGTAATCAATGTGTCTGTTAAATTCTATGGTTAGTTAGAGAGAACATATTGTTGGATGTTTTTTTTAAATAATTAGTATGGTTTCTCGGATTTTCGGCCAGACTACATCCACTCTAGGTTTGGAATCAAACCTTTGTATAAGGATCATTTTGGTCCAAAAATTATATATCTGTCCATCAATGGAATCGAATCCGGGATCTTGAAAATGATTCACTTAAAACAAGGGCTTTTTATGATTCACTTTCAACAAGTTTATTTTATGCTTTGTAACTTTTCACTATATCGCATTTCAAACTACTAGTCCTCCCCGACAATGAAGAACATTTGGTTGGATTTTTACCAACTTTAGTGATCATCCTTTTCTATTTCAGACTTGTACGATGATGCTTACTTCCTCTTAGTTTGATGATTTGTTTCTTCTTAGCACAACACTTGGCTCCAACTAATTTGAGCCTATCCATATAAATACATTAGCAACAGATATCTCAATACCTGTAAAAGAGAGACCAACATGAAGTGCGTAACTAATTTGACAATCTCGAATCGACAATTAACCCAACAATTTCATGTATAAGAATTGTAGGACCTTACCCCGGAGGGAGCCCTTCCAGAAATTCTCGAAGGCCAGAGACAGAGCCCAGGCCCAAGAGGGGGTTTGGAAATAGTTTTCAACCAGCAATAGACGCGCCTCGGTTAGAACCTCACTAGCTGCGTCATTGCCCCAAGCGCAAAGATGCCTGTCCTCGGACACAGCCGAGCTCTTTTTGTTCTCTGCCGCATGGGCCACCCTGGATTCCGATTTCCGATGTGGGATACAAACCCATATAAAACATTACCAAACTGGGTGGTGTTGTTTTTTAAAGCATGCATTTGGTGCCGTTGACCACACCATTCGTCGTAAGCGTCACAGACTTTTACGTACATTTACACAGATGATGATATTGGTTTAACAGATACATCCTCCTTATGTCGATTGCCAAAACACGTCAAATAAGAAAGAAACTTTTAATAGAATTCCCAAATGCATACGCCAATTATATTATGATAACCAATTTTCTTTTCAAAATTTTGACTTACAATTGAAATGTTGGGGAATATCACTCAAGAGAGCAAATCCCCCTCCAAAAATAGGCGTATGCCGCTTAGCGCGACGAGCACACGGTATTCTTTAGTAAAAGGCGAAAGAATAGTTCGCTATGTGCTCATCGCACGGCTCCGTGAGAGGTCTGCTGTGGAGTGTGAGCCTATTAAATACAGGGGCTATTCTTCTGGTCGTGTTGAGACTGGCCGATGTGGGACAAAATGATGTTCTATGAATTGGGCTGATGACCTTCAACTGGGCCGTATCTTAAATGGGCCTAGTTCCAAATGCTATAGAACTGTTCCACCTTGGAAGGAAACGCATCATTTTGGCCGAGACATTATAACGTGCACATGATGGTATCACTAGATATCATCTTATTATCAATCACGATTTGTAATTCCTGATATTGTGATGTTATGATGATATTGCTAATTTACTATATAACAGCTCTCAGGACTATTGTAAAGTGATTATGGTTATATTACTAATTTTGTTACAATCTATACATACACTATGTAGTATGTATACAATAGATGCTAATCTTCAGCAATTCTTTGACTATTTCCCTTTAGCAAAGTGGGTGACAAGAAGAAGCGAAGAAGAAAGAACCAGAACGAGTAGTCAGACAGAAGAGAAGAAGACTGAAGACTGAAACAAATAGAAATCATCAGGAGGATGATCAATTAGCACAACGTTAAACTAACACGCGCAATAAGTTTAGTCTCAATAGTGACTATCTTTCTGGATCGATTCCAGCTTCTGGTTCACTCTAATTTCCCTTCTTGATAAGATTTGTTTCCAAAAAGTTCCAATTCCCTAGACATCTCTTCAAACGTTTCTCTATCCACAGATATTTCTTTTGCATCCACTAAATCTCCTTGAATTTCTTGTTTTCAGTCAAATCAGGTTTCATTTGCACTCAAATTCAAAAACAAGAGCCATGGTTCATTCATACTGTTGTACTTCTGTAGTGAGAAATACCTAATCAAACAACAGCTTCATGTCGAAGCTTTCGCCAAAGGTCAAGAACATGCTCTGGATATTTATCCACAAACCTTTTCACGAAAGCTTCCTCTCTCGCCATTAGTGCCCCTGCGTAAGTAGAGATGGAAAGAGGTCTGTCACCAAAAACGCCCTTCGAGTGCAAAAGAGCAACGACCGAACACCTAGGGATGATCCTCTCCAACTTAAAGAATATCATACACGGGTACTTGGCGATATCTGAGGCGCTCAGACAAAATCTGTTCAAAAACACATCCATCCCCTTGTTTATCTTCTCCTCCGAAAAACACATAATGGAAGGCTGTCTCTTGAAAGCAGAGACAAATTCATCATCTGACCAACCCCATTTTCTAAAAGCCTCTACTTTCTCCTCCCAATACGATTCATTCATCTGATTGATCACCTTGATAGCAGAAACGGTCCTGACGTTGGACGGTACAAAACCAAAATTCTCTGCTTTCTTCAATGATTCCTCGAGTTTTGAAAAGGATAATGCAAGTATGCTTGGACAATTCCGCATCAGTCTGGCAATGGAAGCATTGGGGAATCCGTATCCTCTGAGAAAAGAAACTTTAGCAGCCAGATTGCCTTCAAGATCCATGGTTAAGATACGTGACGAACGTCTAATGCATTTAGCAACTAAATCATCATCCTCAAGAATTGATTTGATGAACCTGCAGTTTGGCTCCAGTTGGTTCTTCAAACTAGAAGCAAGAACTCTAGGATTTGCAGTCACATATCTAATAACGTCATTCTCCGAGCCAATGACAGACCGTAAAAATCGAAGCTTTGGGGAAATTTTCTCAACACTGTAAGCATCCGGAAGAGACTTTGAAACTTTGACTGCTTGCACAGACGTGAACCCAAAACTCTGTAGCAACCCACTCAATGGATCATGTTTCAATCCATCCTGTCTTTGCCCATTACGAGTTTCGGCATCTCCGCTAGATGAAAAGGCTCTTGCTGACAATAAACCCGAAAACCGAAACGCAATACCCAAATCGTCAACGAAATTTCCGGCATTTCTCCAGTACAGAGAAGACCCACGAACACTTTTCAAATATGAAAACCCCGCCATGAACAGAGATCCAGAGATTGAAAACCAGCGCGATACACTAACGAGCTTTATGTCGATTCTTCGAAATATGTAGCTCAAGTTATGAAGAAGAATAACTCACGTGTAAGCTCTGGTCAAAGGGCATGTGATAACGCGTATGAACTTCGAAAATTTCAGCTGCCCACCTCTGTTTCTAAGGATTACCATATGAAAATTAGGGTTTTTCTCCGACGGTGGCGACCGAGCCTTTCCAGGATTATGATGCAGTTTGGCAATTCGCAGCATGTATAGTTGTCCGGTGCGGTAAGAAATTAAGTTAAACGACATCGTTTCTCTTATATGCATATATACTCCAATTTGATATACATATACTTCAATGCTTTAAAAAATATATATAAAGGCTTTCCCTTCACTTCTGACATATTATTGACAACAGTCTATTTACAGTGGGAACATGTATTAAATTTTGACTGTTAGCCTCTCTCACACTTTTACGTAGATTTCATACAGAGGATGATAACATTATCGCATGTCATGTGCTTTTGTTTTGGGTTCGTTGTAATGGGTTTGGTTATATTTAGATCCTTACTCCGATTTTAAAAAACTATATAATCATTTTGTTTTATATTTCTTTCGATCCAATTTTTATTATAATTTGGTTCCATTTTCATTATTGTTTTCGATTCGCTTTAAAATTTCGCTTTTTGAAAGATTATGTAATATTAGGGGTGGCCGTTTCGGGTTTCGGTTCGGTATTCAAGCGGTTCGGTTCGGGAACGGTATTTTCGGTTTTATAAAAAGTGTACCAAACTAGAACCGAATGTTAAACGGTTCGGTTCGGTTCGGTTTTAGTATCGGTTCGGTTCGGAACGGTACCATTATATGAATACCAAATAAGTACCGAACTATAATATTTACACATATATTAGTGGAATATTCGAATTTTGGTTCGATATTCATACGGTTCGGTTCGGTATTTATACGGTTCGGTTCGGGAACGGTTCATTCGGTTCCATAAAAAGTGTACCAAATTAGAACCAAACGTTATTCGGTTCGGTTCGGTATGGTTCGGTTTCGGGACGGATCGGGTCGGTACTAAATTCCCGAACCGAAGTGCCCACCCCTATGTAATATTATTTGGATCAAATGATTCACTTGTGCCGCAAACTTCGAGTACGTGGCTCAAACGGTGACGTTTAGGTGTACGTTCTTTTCCAATTTCCAACTATTCCCCAAACAGCAAATCGCAACCCCTCGTCGCTTGTCGAAGAAAACCCTAATTTTCGTCTGGTAATCCTCAAATACAATGGTGGGCAGTGGGCGCCTAACATTTTCGTAGTTCATACTCGTCATCACGTACCCTTTTGAACGAAAGCTTACATGTGAGTTCTTCTTCTGGATAACTTGAGCTACATTTTTTGAAGTATCGACGTAAAGCTCGTATCTCGCCTGATTTCAATCTCTGGGTCTCTGCTCATGGCGGGGTTTTCATATTTGAAAAGGGCTCTTAGTTCCTCTACTTACTGGAGAAACGCCGGGAAGTTCGTTGACGATTTGGGTATTGCTTTTCGGTTTTCGGGTTTATCGTCGGCAAAAGCCTTTTCATCTACCGGAGATGTCGAAACTCGTAGGGGACAAAGGCAGGATGGATTGACACAAGATCCAGTGAGCGGGTTGCTACATAGGTATGGATTCACCTATGAACAGGTAGCCAAATTTTCAAAGTCTTTTCCAGGTTCAATCTGTGTCGAAGAACTTTCTCCAAAGCTTCGATTTTTACGGTCTATCCTCGAATCGAAGAATGATGTCATTAGAGTTGTGACTGTAAATCCTGGAGTTCTTACTTCCAGTTTGAAGGACCAACTGGAGCCAAACTACAGGTTCATCAAGTCAGTTCTTGAGGAGGATGATTTAGTTGCTAAATGCATCAAACGTTGGCCGCGTATCTTACGCTTGGAACTTGAAGGAAATTTGGCTGCTACAGTCGCTTTCCTGAGGTCATACGGATTTCCAAGCGTTTCCATTGCCAAGTTGATGGAGCAAGCTCCACTAATGTTTGCCCTGTCCTCTTCTAAACTCGAGGAATCGTTGAAGAAAACCGAGAGATTTGGTTTTGAACCGTCCAACCCTATGACTGTTTGTGCTTTCAGGGCGATCAGTCAGATCAATGAATCGAATTGGGAGCAGAAACTGGAGGTTTATAGGAAATGGGGTTGGTCGGATGATGAATTTGCCTCTGCTTTCAAGAAACATCCTTTCATCATGTGTTTATCAGAGGAGAAGATAAACAAGGGGATGGATGTGTTATTGAACAGACATGGACTGAGCTCTTCGGATATCGCCAAATTTCCGAATATCATATTCTTTAGTTATGAGGAGAGGATCATCCCTAGATGTTCGGTTGTTGCTCTTTTGCACTCGAAGGGGGTTCTTGGTGACAGACCTCTTTCCGTCTCTACTTACATGGCGGCACTTAGGGGGAAAGACGAAGCTTTCGTGAAAAGGTTTGTGGATAAATATCCAGAGCATGTTCTTGAACTCTGGCAAAAGCTTCGGGGCAAAGCTGTTGTTTGATTAGGTATTTCGCGTTATGGAAGTAAATCAGTAAGAAAACCCTGTTCTTGAATGTTATCATTTCCTTCCTTCATATGAGATTAGATCCTCAAATCCAGGGGGCATCCATTGTCAACCGCAACAGAGTTTTCGGCGTGTATTTTCTTTATGCAGTAATCATTGTTTCTGTTAAATTTCTGTGGTTAGTTTAGAGAGATTATATTTTGGGGGTGAAATGGTGTACCTGCTTTGAAGGGGAAACAGGAGATTCACTTTCAACAAGTTTATCGTATACTTTGTAACAATTCACTGTATATGGCTTTTCAAGCTACTAGTCCCCGACAATGAAGGACATTTGTGGGATTTTTACCAACTTCAGTGACAATTAATTATCTCAAAGATTTCGTGTAAGAATTGTAGGGCCTTACCCCGGAGGGAGCCCTTCCAGAAATTCTCGAAGGCCAGAGACAGAGCCCAGGCCCAAGAGGGGGTTTGGAAATAGTTTTCAACCAGCAATAGACGCGCCTCGGTTAGAACCTCACTAGCTGCGTCATTGCCCCAAGCGCAAAGATGCCTTTCCTCGGACACAGCCGAGCTCTTTTTGTTCTCTGCCTCATGGGCCACCCTGGATTCCGATTTCCGATGTGGGATACTTACATTCAATTCCGATGTGAGATCTTTGCAGCTGTCATTACCTGTCCAATGAAGAATCATCCTTCTCACAGTGAGAATCCTTTCACACGGATTAAATTTTTGACCGTATGCCTTCTCGGACTTTTACATAAAAATTTCCAGATCTCCGTTTCTAAACGCGCCAATATAAAAATAAATTTGAACTCAAATCCCAAAAATAATCACTATACTCTTACATAATCATTAACGAAAATTTGCCTGCATAGAAGGAAAGGAACTTACGAATACAAACAACAATCCCGAAACAACTAAATTACCGTAGTTTAATGAAAATTTGAAAGGAAACTTGGACAGTGATTTGCGGGGTTCTAGCTCAGAGAGCGAATCCCCTCCAAAAATAGGCGTATGCCGCTTAGCGCGACGAGCACACGGTATTCTTTAGTAAAAGGCGAAAGAATAGTTCGCTATGTGCTCATCGCACGGCTCCGTGAGAGATCTGCTGTGGAGTGTGAGCCTATTAAATACAGCGGCTATTCTTCTGGTCGTGTTGAGACTCGCCGATGTGGGATAAAAACAATTGGGCTTTGGATATTTTAACTGGGCCGTATCTATATGGGCCTAGTTCCAAATGTAATTTTCAACTTCACCATTTAGACGGAGACATTGTAACGTGCACGTCGTACATACATACATACATCCATCTCATCAAATCACGATTTATACAAAAACCAGTATTGTGATTTTATGATGGTGATGCGGACTGTACAATGGATAATTAACTATTTATGCACAAGAAGACGGAATTCCTCATACAAGTTGTAACCATTCCACATTATCGCATGTCATGTGATGTGAGTTTTGCAGTTGATTGGACAATAATTTAGCTTACTAGGTCAATGTTTTTGCAATTAGTACAATGTTAAACTAACACGAGTTCAATGTCCTGTCCCGAATTCTAACCTCAAATTTATGGAAATGACTTATATTCCAAATCATATGGCTACCAAAGTTCATTCAAATGTACTTCTACATGGAGAAATACCTAAATCAAACAACGGCTCTACAACCAAACTTTTGCCAAAGTTCAAGAACATGCTCTGGATATTTATCCACAAACCTTTTCACGAAAGCTTCCTCTTTCTCTTTAATTGCCCTCGCGTAAGTAGAGATGGTAAGAGGTCTGTCACCAAGAACGCCCTTCGAGTGCAAAAGGGCAACAACCGAACATCTAGGGACGATCCTCTCCTCCACACTATAGAATATGATATTCGGAAATCTGGCAATATCCGAAGAGCTCATTCCAAGTCTGTTCAAGAACACATCCATCCCCTTGTTTATTTTCTCCTCTGATAAACACATAATTAAAGGTGAATTCTTGAAAGCATAGACAAAATCATCATCCGACCAACCCCATTTTCTATAAACCTCCAGTTTCTGCTCCCAATTTGATTCATTTATCTGGCCGATCGCCTTGATAGCAGAGACGATCATGGGGCTGGACGGTATGAAACCGAAATTCTCCGCTTTCTTTAACGTTTCCTCGAGTTTTGAAAAGGACAATGCAAGTGTGTTTGGAGAATTCTGCATCAGTTTGGCAATGGAAGCATTGGGGAATCCGTATCCTCTGAGGAAAGAAACTTTAGCAGCCAGATTGCCCTCAAGATCCAAGGTTAAGAGACGTGACGAACGTCTAATGCATTTAGCAACTGAATCGTCATCCTCAAGAATTGATTTCATGAACTTGTAGTTTGGTTCAAGTTGGTTCTTCAAACTGGAAGCCAGAACTCTGGGATTTGCAGTCACACATCTAATGACGTCATTGTCCGAGCCGATAATAGCCCGTAAAAATCGAAGCTTTGGAGAAATTTTCTCAGCACTGTAAGCATCTGGAAGATGCTTTGAAACGTTGGCTACTTGTTCAGAAGTGAATCCAAAAATCTGTAGCAACCCACTCAACGGATCGTGTTTCAATCCATCTTGTCTTTGCCCATTACGAGTTTCGGTATCTCCAGCAGATGAAAAGGCTCTTGCTGACAATAAACCCAAAAACCGAAACGCAATACCCAAATCGTCAACGAAATTTCCGGCGTTTCTCCAGTACGGAGAAGACCCAAAAACACATTTCAAATATGAAAACCTCACCATGAACAGAGACCCAGAGATTGAAAATCAGCGCGATAAACTACGAACTTTATGTCGATTCTTCGAGAAAATGCAGCTCAAGTTGTGAAGAAGAATAACTCACGTGTAAGCTCTGGACAAAGGGTATGTGATAACGCGAATGAACTTCAAAAATTTCAGGTGCCCACCACTGTTTCCGAGAGATGAAAACTAGGGTTCTTCTCCGACAGTGGCGACGCAGATTTTTCAGAATTGGGTTGCAATTTGCAGCAGTATAGCTGTTAAACGACATCGTTTCTCTTCCATATATATATATATATATATATATATAATTTAGTGGTTTATTTTTTTTTAAGGGAAATTCATTAACATACAATTCAATGTTTAATATTAAAAAAATTCTTTCCTTCGCCTCTGACCCATTATTGACAACCGGTTGTTTTATGGATTGGTAGATTATATAAAACAATATCAATCGAGAAGATTTAGTGGGGTCGATTTGAACCCTACTTTTTAATATTATCATTTTCTTCCTTCATATGAGAATGAGATTAGATCCTTAAATCCATGTGACATCCGTAACAGAGGTTTTTGACATATGTTTTTCTTTAAGCATTAATCGATGTTTCTGTTAAATTCTATGGTTAGTTAGAGAGAACAATTATTTTATAATCCGAAAAATTATCGAATTTTTGACCTAAATATATATTTTTTTTAAAATGAAAAAAATACAAGTGGATATTTTTTTTCTATGCGGAGATGAAAATGAAATGAATTTTGCACTATTTTTTACCGACTCAACCACTCAATTTTAGATTAAAGAGAATATATTTTAGAAACATTTGTTTAAAATGAAATGATGATATCTTATTTGATGGAAAACAAGAGATATATTAGATGAAGAAGAAAGATATATAAACAGAATGATATTAGTGTTCATAAGAATTTTGGATTGAATTTTTTGAAAAACAAATCTTATTTAGATGAACATTTTATATAGATTAAGGGATGCATCATTTGAGGATTAACTTAAAAACCGTTATGGAGACTCCTTAAGACAAAAGAAAAGCATTTGGTTGGACTACAAGTACTTTAATGAAATGTTATGATGTGAAAGAGACTATCCTTTCCAATTTCAGTCTTATATGATGATGCATGTTGGTTAATTTAAAGGTATCAATTTAGGTCTGAGGTCTGAAATCTCGTCCGACCTAATCCAAAAACTAGCGGACTTTGGACATAAATTTTTCGGTTCGAAAAAATTGAATTTTTGGATAAGACTCAAATAGGGTTTTGGACTTGATTCAGACCGTTCCGAAAGATTGATATTTAAAAAAAATCATTTAGAAAAAAAATATATAGACCGGTCTGACCCGATCAAAGTTTAGGGTCAGACTTCGGACTTAACTATATAGACTTCATTCCGATTGACACCCCTAACTTAATTTGAATTGTTTCTTCTTAATAGTAGGCTTAGCTCTAACCAATTTGAGCCTACCCATCTATATTTATAAATAAACAACAGAAATCAATATCTGAATTTTTTTTTTATAAAAAAGACAAGCTTTCCAAGAAATGAAGTCTCATGGTGGGAATCCTTTAAACATGGATTAAATTTTGAAGATAAGCCCCTCAGACATTATAAGGTGCACATATCAGTATATATACATCTTATCAATCACGATTTATAATAACTGATATTGTGATGCTATGATGATATTGCTAATTTACTGTATTGTGAAGTGATTATGGTTATATTACTAATTTTGTTAAAATCCATACACATTAGTATGCAGTATGTATACAATAGATGCTAATCTCCGAGCAATTCTTTGAGTATTCCCCTTGAGCAAAGTAGGTAACAAGAGAAAGCAAAGAAGAAAGAACCAGAACGAGGAGCCAGACAGAACAGAAGAAGACTGTAGAAATCCTCCTCATCATCAGGAGGAGTATGATCAATTAGTACAACGTTAAACTGACACGCCCGTCTCAATTCCACTGACTGTGTCTTTCTTGATCGATTCCCACAAGTAAAATAATTTTATAGGAAGTCTCTACCAATAGATCTTTCTTTTGCGTCCCCTAAACCAAAATCTCCAATGAATTTCCTGTTTTCTGTTGAGATGAGGGTTTCATTGCATTCGAAAACAAGAGCTTGTCCGAAACTTCTTTTTGACAATCTATAATATCATATACATGCAGGAAGAAAATGATATAAAGATGTCATGGTTCATTCACACTGATGTACTTCCATAAGGAGTAATACCTAATCAAACAACAGCTCTGTGTCGAAGCTTTTCCCAAAGTTCAAGAACATGCTCTGGATATTTATCGACATACCTTTTCACGAAAGCTTCCTCTCCCGCCCTTAGTGCCCCCCGGTAAGTAGAGATGGTAAGAGGTCTGTCACCAAGAACGCCCTTCGAGTGCAAAAGAGCAACGACCGAACATCTAGGGATGACCCTCTCCTCCACACTAAAGAACATGATATTCGGCAATTTGGCAATATCCGAAGAGCTCATTCCAAACCTGTTCAAAAACACATCCATCCCCTTGTTTATCTTCTCCTCAGATAAACACATAATGGTAGGCCATTTCTTGAAAGCAGAGACAAATTCATCATCTGACCAACCCCATTTTCTATAAACCTCCCGTTTCTGCTCCCAATTTGATTCATTTATCTGACCGATCGCCTTGATAGCAGAGATGGTTATGGGATTGGACGGCATGAGCCCGAAATTCTCCGCTTTCTTCAACGATCCCTCGAGTTTTGAAAAGGACAATTCTAGTATGCATGGAGAATTCTGCATCAGTTTGGCAATGGAAGCATTGGGGAATCCGTGTCCTCTGAGGAAAGAAACTTTAGCAGCCAGATTGCCCTCAAGCTCCAAGGTTAAGAGACGTGAAGAATTTCTAATGCATTTAGCAACTGAATCATCCTCCCCAAGAATTGATTTGATGAACTTGTAGTTTGGCTCCAGCTGGTTCTTCAAACTGGAAGCAAGAACTCTGGGTTTTGCAGTCACATATCTAATGACGTCATTCTCCGAGCCGATGACAGACCGTAAAAATCGAAGCTTTGGAGAAATTTTCTCAGCACTGTAAGCATCTGGAAGATGCTTTGAAACTTTGGTTACTTGTTCAGAAGTGAATCCAAAACTCTCTAGCAACCCACTCAATGGGCCGTGTTTCAATCCATCCTGTCTTTGCCCATTACGAGTTTTGACGTCTCCGGTAGATGAAAAGGCTCTTGCTGACAATAAACCCGAAAACCGAAACGCAATACCCAAATCGTCAACGAAATTTCCGGCGTTTCTACAGTATGGAGAAGACCCATGAACACTTTTCAAATACGAAAACGGCACCATGAACGGAGACCCAGAGATTGAAAACCAGCACGATAAACTACGAGCCTTACGTCGATTCTTCCAGAAATGTAGCTCAAGTTGTGAAGATGAATAACTCACATGTAAGCTCTGGACAAATGGTACGTGAAACGCGTATGAACTTCGAAAATTTCAACCGCCCACTACTGTTTCTGAGAATTACCGGATGAAAACTAGGGTTTTTCTCCGACAGCGGCCGGGGAGATTTCTCAGAATTGGGCTGTAATTTGTAGACTGTATCGTCACTGAAAGAATTCCACAACTAAACGGCATCGTTTCCCTTTTTCTACATTTTAATTAAGTGGTTAATTTCTAACATATTATTCAATGTTTAACATCCCAAAAAACTTTACGTTTTTTTTAAACTTCAACATATTACCAATCTAAATCGTCAAGATTTTAATTAAGTCGATTTGAAATAATTAAAGCTACAAACAATTTCAACGGCAACAACATTGTCAAGGGGCATGATCGAAGCCGGACGTGTTCTCACCTTCGTTTTGTTTCTCGACAGTTGACTTTTGTTCTCCCTCTCCCGGTCGGCCACCGTCTTCTCCGCAACGCACAAAGCGATTTTGCGTTCGACGGCGGCGCGATGTTCTTCCGACATGAATAGGTTTGAGTTTCAACTCTGTCTCTGCCATCATCCCTTTCATCAGTGTATACTTGAAAGAAGATCTCAACTGTCCTGGTTTTGAAGCGGAATGAGTTTCTTGAGAAAGAAAAAAGAGGCGAAACCACTTTCCCGTCGTCACGACAAAAGGGAAAGGTTTCGCCACGAGAACGGGAGCTCGTTACTGAAGGAGCTGATTTCGTCTTCTCACGGTGTTTACAATCCATTCCGAACGTATTCTTCCGACGAAATCCTTAAAGCCACGAACAATTTCAACGGCAGCAACATTGTCGCAGTGGAGATATTCGTATGGTACAGGGGCATGATCGAAGACCGGCCTGTACTGATCAAGAAATGGAAGCAAGAATCTTTCAGTTCAGACTATATCATCCGCGACATCGCCATATCATCTATGACGAGCGGCCACAAGAACGTTCTCAAGCTATTAGGGTGTTGCCTAGAATTTCGCCATCTGATTCTCGTGTGTGAGTACACGGATAAAATGACTCTTCCTTGGATTGCACGTCCAGGCCGCGACAATGCGATATTACCGTGGCATATAAGGTTGAAGATCGCTAAGGAGATCGCAAGCGCGGTAACATATCTTCACACAACATTTCCCAGGACCATAATTCATAGGGACATAAAACCTGACAACATTTTCTTGGACGAGACATGGAATGCAAAGTTGTCGTCTTTCTGTCACAGCATATCAATCCCTGAGGGCGAATCTTGCATTTACGATGCCGACCCGGTTTGCGGAACAGCTGGTTATGTCGAGCCCGACTACATCAAAAGCCGTTTGGTCACCGAGAATTTTGATGTCTACAGCTTTGGAATAACTATGCTTTCCCTCTTGACAGGAAAATCCGGAGTAACTTGGGTAGATGGAAATATTATCCGACTCGTTAATTATGTCAGACACAAGGTGATGAATGGCCGGTTCACTGAACTGATAGACACGAGCATGTTCGACAATGGGAGTGAGGTTTCCGACCATCAGATGATGCAAATGTCGGCATTTCTTGAACTGGCATTGAGATGTATCAGATTCAGACCAGGAGAAGACGTGCCTAAGATGATCGATGTGGCGAAAGAACTCAAGAGGGTAGAAAGATCTTCACTACTCAATCAGATTGCAGAACAAGCCTGAAAACATTTCCACATTGTTTGTTGTCTGAATTATTGTGAGATTCCCAACTTATAATGACCAATTAATTACTCGGGTTTGAATGCTTTTTTTTCCAATTCTACACATCACTGGATCTAAATGATTCAATTATTGAAGATTAGATATCATGCAAACATCTTTTCTTCTTAATTGATATAATAGAAGAGGCAACGAAGCAAGTCCAAGAAAGCAGGCTCTCTCACTCAGAGATTCAACCATAAAAAGTAAGCAACTTTATGTTACCTCTGGTTGGTTCAGCGGATTATGCTTCAAGGTGCATCTTGAAGCTCCCTTTGTATACATCTGAAACAGTTGTAGCAACCTCAGCAACTCCATTCCTGATCTTTGAGATCTGCGTGTCCATGTACTCTTTTTGTTTGGACACCGAGTCGATAAGTGCAAAGAGTTGGGCGGCACAAGCTTGGACCTCCTCCTCACTTTTTTGAACTGCTTCTTGCAATCTCAGTTCAGATGCCTTCAGCACCTCAGCAGCTTCTTTCTCCACAACATCCAAATTAAGAGACTCCTTTTGGATAGTTTTGATCATCACTTTTGCCTCAGCATCACATTTTGCTGAGAAGTCTTCTATTTCCTTTTTCACTGCATTTATCTTCTCTTCATTCTGAAAATGAAAAAGAGCAAAAGGCCTCAGGAATGCAGGAACAAACCAGCCATATTCAGGAAAACATAACTGCCCGTCTTCTAACTCAAGCTGTTCAGTAAAACCCAGGTGGCTTGATTGGATCAGTGATGCCATAGTTTGATTGGTTGCACTTACAAGAACAGAATGGTGTTGACAGGTGGTCAAGCCAGACAGAGCAAAAGACGCTAACATCTAAAGCCAATGGCCAGGCCATCTGATGCAATGACAGTTTCATGTATGCAAACTACTCAAAAGTTCAAGGATGCAGTACTTACTTCATCAATCTGCGACTGAAGCGACGCAAGAAGGGTCTCTTTGTTTGTGATCTTAGAAGCAATTTCAGAGGATTGATGTTGAAGGCTGATCAGCTCCTCCAGCCTCCCCATGGAGTTCTTGTTTATCTCATCAGCATAGGACATCAAAGCAGGCTTCACCATGTTTTTGTAGTCGACGCCCATCACCTCTGCAGGTGTTGACCCCTTCTCGTTTAAATTGTACTGGATGTTAATCTTCAATCTGTCCTCAACCGCACAAGAAAAACCGGTGCTAAATATGAGTACAACGGTCAAGGTAAGGGGACAATGACAATATATCTCATAATCTCCATGATTTACAGTCAATACAACATCTCCCCCATCTGATATGCCTTCTTACAATAATATCAATATATGATGTTTTTTCAGGGATGAATCAAGGGAGTAGACGTCAAGTGGTGGACTAACCTTCTGAAAGATTGGTTGCAATCCATGGCAAGAGTCTGAAGCTCGTGAATTTGATTCCGGATCTGGGTGTTGAGTTCCCAAGCTTTCTGCTCCCAAGCGTCCCTGGCAACCTCAGCATCGGCGATATCCCTATCCACAGCTTGCAACTCCCTTTTCATCCTCTCTGCGTCTCTTGCATTGAAACTCTGAAGCTCAACCCTCTTCTTCAGCCCTTCATTCTCCTCGCACACCCGCTGTCTCTCCTCCTGCTTGACAGTTAGTTCCTTGTGTTTCTCTTCCAGAACTCTCTCGATCTCTGAATTCCGGGCAGTATATTCCCCGATGATGATGCGGAACTTGTTGGCATCCTCTTCCAGGTCGGCCTTTACTTTCTCTAGAGCCTCCTTCTTAGATGGGCCTTTCCTCAGAGCCTCCAATTTAGCCTCCAACTCGGTGGCAGACTTCTCAGAAGCAGCGATGATCTCCACCACACTGCTCTTCTCCGCCTCCAGCTTCTCCAGAAAGTTAGCGTCCAAATCAGCAACCAAGTCATCCTCGCCGCGAATGTAGTGGCGATAGCTTTCGACGGCGTATGAATTCATGGAGTTGGCTTTGAGGAAGGAGGAGGAGTTGGAAGACAAGTGGTGGTGGTAGCGAGCAAGCTGGACCAACCAGTGGATGACAGCGAGAACGGAGGGCCAGTTGTGAGGGGTGTTGGGAGCACGGAGTGTAGATTTGGTGAGCTTGAAGGGGCAGTGGAGGGATTTGAGAAGGAAAACGAGATCGTCGTCCCATTTGCGAGCATCGCAGGGGAAATCGACGGCGGACATGAGGAACTTTAGGGTTTCGGAGATATCCTTGAGGGAAGGGACGGGGTGAGTGCGGAGGGTGGTTGGGAAGGATTGAGAAGAGAGGAAAGCGTTGATGGCTCGAATCGCCGATGCCTGGTTAGATCTGTCGGAGTAAACATCGGAAGCAACGGAAGCTCGACCCATACCCACTGATGACGGACGGCTGCTCGCGAAGCTGACATCAGAATCTCGTGAGTTCCCTAGCTGACGCTGCTCCACCGCCGCCTCCGTCGCCGTTCTCCGTCCGCCGCGTCTCATCTCTCTCTGTTTTCTGATATTTTGATTTATTTTGTTATTCATTCAAACATTACATTTACAGAGAAAAGGCAATTCCCGCTCATCAGAGAAATCGTGGCACCAAAATTTCAAAATTCTAACGAAAATTTCAAAATTAGGTCTTGCAAAAATTCATCAAAAAACAAAAATCAGCCGCGTCACCAAAAGGCCCGTTCAGCTACCGCCACGTGTCCATCCATAATCTTCGGACGCATCACGATGATCATGTCTTCTCGCTGCACGGCCATGCCATCATTCCCATGTGTAAGACAAAATGGGATCATTTTTCCCCTATCCGTTTTTTGTATTTTTTTCCGTTCATCCGGTTTTGTAGGTGCGAGTTACGGACGTAACACACGATCGAAACACTCTATCTCATTCCCAAGCAGGACACGGACCAACCTGAACTTTCCTCACATGATTCGAAGAGATTCCAAATAGCAGTCATGGACGCCATGGACGAATCAAAACCGAAGATTGCTAAGTCCCGAGACTTACCGTTTGGTCCGGACATGGTCCAAAACGAGTTCTTGAATGTGTACAGCTATTCTCTATGGCTTGGGCTTGGACTAAAGTCCGTTTAGTTTATCTAGGTTCATTATATTTTATCTAAGGAACATCCCAACATTCTCTTCCAGATTTTAAGCTCTAAGGAATGAGTGAGAAATACTCAACTATTTCTTTAAATCGTGGTACTAAGGGAGATAATGGAAGGAGTCTGGCCACTTTTCCCATTTTTACTCCCAAAAAGTAAAGACATGTAGAGTTAATCAGAAATCGAATTTTGTAAACTCTCCACCAAGTGATTGTCAAGTCTCTTCTATAAATAGGTTGGTCGTTTGTTGAGAGATGCAATTCCGTTTTTCATTAATTCTCTCTAAGTTCTGAATTTCGATTCTTACATCATCGGTTCATTTCTTTTCCAGTCACACGTCTCGACTTTCAAACCATCGTCGTATTATTTTCCATGTATTAAATCCCCGTCGACCCTTGTATTTTTTACGCTAATCAATAAACTCACCGTCACTGGTTTCCTCATCTCTTCTCATCATTCGTTTCTTAAAGAACCAAAGGTTTAGTCTAATCTCTCGGAATTTTCAAGTGCAACCAAGTTTGTCCGAAATTTCCCTTTCCACACCGAAGCTAAACTACTACACAGAGATTCATATATCTCGAATGACATATGCGGAAAAATTCTATCTATAATCGAAATTTTTTATTCACCCAACGTAACAAGAATTGGAACGGGTAAAAAAGCCCATTGGACCTTAGGGCCTGTTAACTTGTGGGCCTACAGGATATAAATATCACTTCTACTAATGTACTGATGGGAAGTTATTCCTCTCCGTTCCACCCTCATCTCTCCGGTATCCCTTTTTTGCGCATTTACCTCTTTTTTTTTCCTCCCTTCCTTCTCATATCTTTGATTCCGATCTTGATTCTGATCTGGTCACGATCCCCATTTGCAGTTCTTATGTTTTTTCTCCAATTTTGTGTGATGATTTTGAAGCCAGAAGATGATGTTTTCTGACGGAGAATTTGATCTGTGGCTCGCAGGTTATTGATCCCAGTTTTGCGATCCCTCGATTGTGTTTTTTTGCTCGCGATGTAAGTTTTGTCCGACGCGCTTTCTTCTGGACTCTCAGTCCTACTTTTGTCTTGGATCCATTTTCTTCTTCCCTGCCCATTTGTGATGTTGAAATATGTATTGTTCCTTATCCTCTGTTTTTTTTTGGTGTAGTAGATCTTTTACATTTTTTGTTTTTTGACATTGGGATTTGATTATTCTCTACATTTATGAAAAACTTGAATCATCGGCTATAAATCGGGAGATATAGGAATGAGGTTATTGTTTATCTGATTCCGAAGGTTTAGTAAGAACATTACAAAGCCTTATCCCCATTGATTCTAGCTGTGTTTTCTATGTGTAGGTTGTAATATATTTCTGTACCTATTTGCGTCCAGATGCCTTAATAAATAACCATAAAAAAGCTGGCTGTATCCATTTATCTGTATGGGTTTAGGTTTTGCGTTCTGTTGCATGAGTATTGAATCCAGTTGACACTCTGTGATGGCGATCAAAAGCTATTACTCTCTTTCACCATTATGAAAATAGGGGCTGCTCCTCTAGAACATTTTGTCAGATTGAAATAACCCATCTTGCCTAATATGGTAGAATGTTCTTGTTCAATGATTTCAGGGCAGATGAGGAGGTTGTTGACCAGAAGAAGTGCCTTGAGGAATCTTGCAAGCCCAAATGTGTGAAATCTCTACTTGAGTATCAGGTGAATACCTCAGCAATTTGTGGTTAGATGCATTTTACTTTGAAATCAGTCCACTGTGCATTGAGAGATAGATGCATATTCCCTTGAAATCTATCAACTTGGACATTATGTTCTAATGTTTTCTTCCTTTTTCGGTTCAGGCATGTGTGAAGAGGATCGAAAGCGACGAGACGGGGCACAAACATTGCACTGGGCAGTACTTTGATTACTGGCATTGTATTGACAATTGTGTAAGTTAAATTAATATGAATCAGGTTTTTGCTTGGGAGACTTTATATGATTTGCTTGATTACATGTCAAAATATTTATACTGAGATCCTTTCTTTGATCTGCAGGTTGCACCTAAACTGCTTGCAAAACTAAAATGACCAGGCTTGAGTTGTCTCCCTCTTCCATGGTTTATATTAACTGAACCAAGTGCTGTTTGGTTTTTTTTGTTTCTCATACTATTTTTGCACATTCATTTTCTTTCTTTTTTTTTTGGCTGCCGTTGATGTAAACTTTCGAGTTTGTGATATCACTACAATATGAAATAAGAGAGAAGACCCCGCGTCTTGATCTGAACCAATTATCGAACCAGGACAAGATTTTGCTGACTTGTGTGGTAGTTGATCGCCTGTCCGGAAAAGGGGCAAAGGAGGAATAACGGTACGTCAAGAACAAATCTGTGGCACTTCAAACGATTTAAAATGTTACATTTTGTTTTGACATTCACCAGGGGAGTAAAAAAAAAGATCACCATCGTATGTTTTAAACTTTTTACCACACAAGACTTCCAGGTGTCTATTACCATAAAAAAAAAAGACACCATCTGTAAATTCTCCCAAACTTCAACAAATGACGGGGTATTAGTTATATACGATTTGATACTCACGGAAAGATGATCAGACAATCTATCAACACCAACAAGTTGATAGCCCAAGGTTTATTACTTGTGAGACGACTCATTGCCTGTAGTAACCGCCTTGGTAAGGCGGCGGGTACGGACTCTGGACGGTATAAGGAGGTTGAGGCAATGGACCTGGCTGCTGTGGTTGGGGATTGTAGTATGAGCCTTGCCACCCATGGGCATGGCCATGAGGATGAGGCCCTTGCCCATGTGATGTGTTGTGGTTAGGAGGCGGTGGCTGAGGGCCACCGTATGGGGGGTTGCCATATGGCCTTGAAGATTGCTCCGGTGGCCTATACATTGGCTGCCCTGGAGACATATAGTATGGTGGTTGAGGGTGGATATGAGAAGGGTTCTGATTTTCTGGTTGAGGTCGTGAACCCGAAGCCGGAGGCTGATGCAGTGGTTGGTATGGGCCACTGCTCTTGTGATCCTGAAAACTCAGACCAGTCATCTGTCTCTGCACATCTTCCATCATTTCCCGGCATTGGATGCTCCTTGTCATCAAGAAATCGCTGCATTGTTGCTTCATGTTCGCGATTGCGTCCTGTCGGCCAGTGACAGAGGCATATCCCAATAGAATGTCAGAAACCAAAAAATGAAGGAAATACCACGTCACCTCTAGAACTAGCCACTTAAAATGATATATAACGTTGAAACTATCAAACACTGAGGAGGGTTGCACTAAAAGACAAACAACCATACGAGGCAAGGCGGCTAACCTGTAGAGTCGCATAGAATTTCAAGCCCTCATTGATGTTCTCCTTGATCTCGCGATACTTGGCTATAGCAGCTTGAATCTGCTTGTAGCACTTCTCTCTGGATGCTGAAGAAGGGAGCAACAGCCAGCAGGGAAAAATGAGAAATCCAAAAGAACTCCCACGGACATAAAAGCACCGCCTTTCCAAAAATGGAGAACAGAAAGCTTGAGAGGACATGCAAGATAGAAGCTGCTTACCTTTATAGTCTTCCAGATTGAAAATAGCAGAGAAATCCTCATTTTGGGTCTGCAGGAAAGGAAACAAACAGATTACAACGCACTCAGTGTATTTTCGCAACAGATAATCATATGATGATTTCAAACCTTCCCTCTGCATATTCCTTGCCATCATAATTGTTCATTCTCTAGACTCTCAATGAAGGATAAAAGTCATACTAGAAAACAAACTACCAAATACAAGGATAACGATGATTGATATACCTGGATTTGCATCAACAGTTGTTCTTGTGTTTCAATGTTTTGGGAAATTTCTTCGCAGATGTGATCATACTTTGATATCTCCTTCCGGAACAGATCGTCATAGGACCCGCTGGATGTCATCAGCTTCGGTAGTATGTCATCCTAATACATAAATTACAACACATAGGCCTAAATCTGTCTCTGATGCTGGTTCGCAATACCAATATCAGGTAATAAACAAGGTGGAGAATGATGACCAACCAAAAGGAGGATTTTACCTTTCTTTTCATCTCTTTGAGCATGTCTTCCAGACCTGCCCGTTGAGCACCAAGACTTTCCAGCTGCCTCTGCACAAAAGAGCAGAAAAAACGTGAAAATGTTTTATCTCATAAAATTACTGCCTATGTCTTATTCTTTTCCTGTGACACGAATTGATCTCAGGGACAATTAAACAAAACTTGGGTTCGGGTCTTGACTCTCTTGATGGATTGAAGTGGGACATGTTCAACATAAGTCCCTTCGAAAAGCATACATTCAACTTTCCAGAGAAGAAAGG
Organism: Tarenaya hassleriana; assembly: GCF_000463585.1. Classification (NCBI taxonomy): domain Eukaryota; kingdom Viridiplantae; phylum Streptophyta; class Magnoliopsida; order Brassicales; family Cleomaceae; genus Tarenaya; species Tarenaya hassleriana. The sequence continues at coordinate 5,213,634 of NW_010966881.1, read as the reverse complement.
ACGTACCAGACTCTGCTTCAGAGCTCCCAGAATAGCATCTTCTGATACATCGAGAGACATGATTGGCCTGGCTAGCGTTGGAAGGGCTGACTCTATCTGAAAGTAGCAAACCAACACGATTCACCACCAAAACAGAGAACATCTGTCAAGCCCCAGAGGAAGAAAAACAGTAAAATATACAAATAATAAGAAGTACCAACCGGCCGATGATCAAGAATTGACATGAAGGCAGAGTTATCTCTCACGGACCGCTCAATCTTCGCGTCACTTTCTGCAGCTTCCTTTATATTGGATGCAAACCGATTTAACCTATCCTGCAAGTTCTTTGTCAACGTGCTAGATTGAGGCCTAGTCCACCGAGTCCCAAATTGGCCTCTGAAGTGAGCGTCTTCTGCAGCTTCTTTCTGCAAAAGCTCTTCGGTCTGGATCAACATTTCATGGTTAATCCTCCTCAAATCTCTAAGCTGCTGCAGGTCGGTTTCCAAGCCAGCAGGACCTCCACTAATCTGAACAGCTTCCACGTCGTCTTTCAGATCATCAGGGAGAGATAAATGTCCATCCAGTGCAAGAATAGAATCTGGAAGATCCATCTCCTTGAGCCTAACTCGAGTCAGCTCACTTGCTTGCTGCAATCTCTCGGCTTGTGTCCTAATTACATCATCAACCATCTCAGTGTATCTAGAGAGAGCTTTCGCACTGTTGTCTGGAACAAGACTCGTGAACAACTTCTCCTTGCTGGCATCCAATATGCCGTTCATGTTCATCGGCTTAACCATGGAAAAAGAGGGAAGTGGAGACAAAGAACTTGGAGAAGGAACTCTCATCAGGTAAACTCGGTCATTTTCTTTGACGGCCCTATCCAAATTACAATTAATGCTTGCCTCTAGCTTGTTGATGGCTTCTAGTAGCTGAGCAGGAGCCCCTTTTGAAGATTTCTTCGCTTCTGTCAAATGACTGATACCGCTCCTCAGCCGTGCAATTTCTTCCGAAATTTCTTCTTTCTCGTGCATCTCTATTCCGTACCTAAAACAAGCTTCCCCGTAAAAGAGAGCTGCTTTGAGAAGCACATGAGATATCCAACCCTTCTCGAAATGATCCTTCAGCGGGGAAGCATTTAGTGCAGCCAAAGCTTCCTCGTAGTATAACCCAACCTAATTGCAAACAAACAAGAGCAGCAATCTCAACTATTCCTCAAATTTCAGTAAAACATATAGCATAAACTAAACCATTTGATCACAAAACTAGCTTTGTCAAACAGCTACCTGCCTGCTGAAGGTACAAAATCTATTCCTAAAATCATCAGTTCATAATGCATTCAAATTGCATATCTGCAATCAAGGTGAAGAGCAAGAGGTGATGGAAGAAAGGGAAAACCCACGATCAAATCACTAACCTGCCTAGAAATTTTAGCACAAACACCAGGGGTGCTCCCCTTGGCGATGGTATTCTCAAAGACAGATTCCTGGGCCTGCGCCAGCATCAGCCGTTCCAACATACCCACGCACTCCACCGACACGTCGACAGTGATGCTCTGACCGATCGACGCTTTAATAGACTCGTTGTCCCTCAAATACGCAAAGGCCCCAGCGGCTGCGATGAACGCGTGGGAAGCCTGCCGGCGTCCATCGACGGTGGTGCGGTCGTAGCTTAGTCCGATCTTACTGTATGTAGCTCCGAGATTGAACAGAACGGCGGCCTTCTCGAGATGAATGTTCTGCTGTGTGGCCTTCTGCTTCGGTCTAAAGGCATCGTACCACAGAAAGGAGACGGTGTTGACGTGATGCTTCTCGGGGGAGATGGGAAATCGTGTCTCCACCAGACATAAAGCTTTGTAATAAGAGATGAGAAGATCACGACGAGCCGCCGGCGACAGATCCTGCGCGCGATCGACTTCGGAGCGGAGCTGATTCAGAGTCTCGAGATCATCCTCTAGAAGCTGAGCCTCGCGCTCGGAGTAGGTGAAAGCGACGTAGTTCCGGAGAGGGCGGTGGAGGTCGATTGCGGTGGTCTTCTTCTCGTGAATGGCAAGCATCAGATTAGTCGCCACTGATGAGGACGAAGGGAATGCGGCCATGGCGAATGATCCTTTCGTTCGGATCGTTCAAATCGACCTTGATTTGATTTGGTTTTTCCGTGCAATTCTCTGCGCGTCTTTCCTCGATTTGTTCCTTTTTTTTCCTTATCGACCAAGGGATCGGGGCTGAGACGGGACGGTGTTTCGATCCAAATCACAAAAACGGCACGCTGTTCGATATTAGACGTCTTTTTTTTTTCCTTTTTTCGGGGTGCATTCCCTAATGTGATGTTGGTTTGTGTATATATAGATGGTGAAGGAACGGAGTACGTCGATCCTCCTGGAAGCAAGAGGCAGGAGCAACGAAAAAGTCAAGCCCTAGCCTTCGTCTTCTCAAAAGAGGTGAGTTCGCTCTCTGATTCTCTCAGATTGATTAGTGTTCACGTTCGACTGCGGATCTTTGAGTTCTTAGGGTTCGGCGCCGCTTCTAGGATTCTCCTAGTTCTTTGATTCTCCAGTTAGATTGATAAAGGGATCATAGTATGATATTTGATCGAGTTGAACCGTTGATTTGTACTATATCTTCTGGTTATGTACGGGCTTCTTTGTTTCGAGGCTGAATTAGTGAAAGCCAGACTGAAATTTAGCTCTCTTGATTGTTCGTTTCAAAGATCAGAAGCCTCAGATCCGAGCGTTTGATCTCTTAGATATGAAGTTGAAAGGGCATTGTGACTCGTTGCACTATGAATTGTTTTATGAATTTACTTTTTTTTTTTTTTTGCTTTCTGGGTTTGTAATTTTAAGAGCTAGATGGAAGTTGTTGATGACTGATGATAGAAGAACTAACACTGTTTTTTCTTCTCTTTTGTGAGATGATGCACTTTGGGTTATCTTCATACCAAAATGCAGATACTGAGCTGCTTTTGCAATTCACATGGACTGCAAGAAGTTTATCCAGTTGGTGGAGGAGAAGAAAAAGAGGATTCTGGAGAAGAAAGAAGCTCCTTTGAAATGGGAACAGAAGCTAGAGGCTGCAGCAAAGGCGGAAGCTGATGCTGCTCAAGCAAAAGAAAAGAAGGCAAAGCCTGCAAGACGGAAGCGAAAGTCTTATTCTGAATTCAGCTTAGTAGACAGCGACGTTAGTAGTGACAGGAGAAGAAAGACGAAAAAATCTCACCGGAAACATGCCCACTCAGATTCAGATGACAGTGATCGGAAG
>NW_010966881.1:5196532-5210213 GCF_000463585.1 Tarenaya hassleriana | reverse complement strand
TCGGAAGAAGGAGAAGATTTCCAGGAGAGACAAGAGAAGGACCCCAAGTCTGAGTGATGACGGCAGCAATGAGGATGAAAGTGGATCAGAGAAAGAGCGTAGAAGGAAGGAGGAGGGGCGTCACAGAAGGGCTAGTCGGCATTGGTTTAGGTCAGATTCCAGTAGTGATGGTGATGAGGAGGAAGTGAAAAAGCGTCACAGATACAGGCGACATTCAGTCTCGGGTGATGTAGACATGCCAGGGAGCAAGCATAATGGGAGAAGTAAAAACAGAAGGCATCACCATGAAAGGCCCGGCAGGGGAGAAAACAGTGCATCAGCGTCGTCAAGTGAAGAAGATGACAGGCAGGTCGGGAGAAGACATCATAATTATAGCGTCGACTCAGTGTCTGATTCTGATAAGAAAAGACATCATAATCACTGACTGCAATGGATCATTTGGCACAGACTCAGCATCTGAAGGAAGAAAATGAACATTCAAATGGGCAAATCAAGATAGATGATGGAGTGGAGAATCAGACTGTGGAAATTGAAATTGAACAGGGAATTCATGAATGAGAGCGACTAGGTGGAACAATCCTGTCTTTAAGCAGTTACGTTCCTCAAATTGATGATTTTCTGTTGCAAATTCGTAGGTGAGGATTCTTTATTTGAGCTGAGGTGTGAATGTTGTGACATTCTTGCTCTGAGTTTCATTTTACCGCTCGTTAATTTGTAGAAATTACAGTCTCGTAGTTACTGCTCAAACTGAACGGTAACAACAAATGACTAGAGCATAACATGAAAGATGATATTGTTTGGAAAGAGAAGATAACTGGGCTGTATAGTAATATCACAAACAAAATAATCGCAAAAAATACATAATCAAACAAGAGACAAAATAGCAATAAAATGGCAATTTTATCTCTTTCTCCGTCTTCCTAAAACCATGAAAGAATTGATCAAAACTCTTGAAATATGAAAATGTGAAGGAAAAAAAAAACACTATCCCTAGAGAAAAAAATGCATTTACATGTTCAAATCATCTTCTGCTCTATCTACAAGTAGGAAAAAAGGAGAGGATTGTTTTGTTTTTTATAATTTAAAAAAAAAAAAAAAAGGAAATCAACGTCTCTTCCTGTCGAGAGTGGTGTGAATTTTCCACGACCAAGCAATCAAAAATGCCACAAGTCCGACTCCAGCACATGCCCAGAAGCTCGCCAAACTTACAGACATTTGCTTCGGGTACAATCCTGTCCCATCAGGAAGCAGCAGACATCTGATGGTAAGTAAGATCCCAAAAAAAAAAGTGTTTTTTTATCACAAAACCATACCCTACCATGTCCGAATTTGATGCAGATGAGAAGCTCCACTATGCATATTGCCAGCGACAGCCAGCAGAAAGATCCAACCTTTTTTACAGGTTTCCTGGCAAAAGGAACCTTCTTCATCAACCCACATACCGAATTCAAGTTTTCGAAAAAAATAATAATAATAATAAAGAAAGCCCGACCATACCGGTCTTGGAGATATGAATTGTACTCCCGTGTCGTCGGTATTGCAATCAGCCACCATAATATCAACCTGTAGATGATCACCGGGTTCCGAGGGGGGATCCAAAGGCAAAACTTAAGGAAGAATGTGTTAAGCTCCACTGTCAGAAAGACAATGCAGAGACTGAGAACTTGAACAAAACGCCACGGTCCCTGCAATGGATGCCACTCGTCTTTGTCCCAATGTGCCGGTGTGAACTGTCCTAGCGTCCGTTTTACCTTAATCATCGGGATAAAAGATCAATCTCGGTTTTCAACAAATGCTTACTGAATGGGCATGATCATTGATTGATTACCATACAACTATCAAGTGCCAGCAAAATACGTACTTTGCCAATGATATTAGGCTGTCGGCTTATACCGACCCACTCGTATGTTCATTCCTGCCCAGATACCTACACCACGCACACAACATATTATATACGACCATTACCCGGCCCGACCTATAAATGGAGAATAAAGGTGGCTTACCAAACCAATTGCATATCAAAATATCAAGAACAATGCTGTCCCACCAGCACTCGTTGAAATTCGGTAACATGTGCCGAAATGTGAACTGGAGAATATGGGGATACACATGAAAAGATCAGTCACCAACATTGGCATATGAGGAGCCTATTCATCGATATATGAGTCGGGGAGAAAAAATTAAGGAGACGGTGACGAAAAAGGGTAACCTCCAATAACTCAAATCCAATGGAAAGCACCCACAGAAGAGGCTGGTTACGTAACAGAATAGCTTTTCCCCACCATCCAAAGATATGAGCCAACACAAACTCGTCAAAAATGGTGTCCTGCAAAGTTTTAACCAAAATCAAAAAGCAAGTCTTCGGATGATGATGAACATGGCTGGCTAAGCACAATGTGAAACAAAACAAAGGAAGAAAAAGGAGTTGTTAAGAAGAACCATACATAAAGATTCTTAAACCTGTTTGATGGTTGATCAGGCAAGTAAACACGGCAATCAGCACCGTATGATCTTTCGGGAAGTTCTGCGATACGTGAAAACTCATATAGGAATACTCATGAAAAGAGAAGTCGGGATAAATAGATTTTCGGTTAGGTAAGTAGTACCGATTCCAAGGTCATGGTGGAGAAACTTCATAAATTGCCTCGCGTCATCGCGTTTCTGGGATAGAGAAGAAGTCAACAACCATTAACGATTGTTCACTTAAACAGAGTTATATGAATTACAATGGTGCTGCAAGAGAAGAGATGGTGAACCTGAAAGAGCAAAAACGTGAGCGCCACCAGGTAAATAACAGCCATTCCATGAACTAAGCGCCAAATTGCGGGATGCGGCCGGATTAGAACACTGCTTCAGAACCAAGAAGCAAAGCACACATAAGAACTATGACAAAAAGGGTGTATGTCCATGTAAACAACAGATAAGAAGAAGAGATTATCAAAAGGAAAAAACTTTAAAACAAGAGCAGAGATACGCTAATATGGAGTGAGCTCACGATGATGGGGCCTGGAGCAAGCAATAGGCGAGAAAGACTGCAATCATAGCCCACACCCCTCTGCAAAGAAATGGTGAAATTAATGTCATTTGTTGAATCTATGGCTATGAGAAGCAGATCTTGAAAACAAATACATTCACACCTTTTCACAGATGTGACCAGATCATCAGAGGTAGTGCTCTCAGGATCAAGAGCTCCACTTGCCCAACTAAAGAGACAAACCCAATTAAAGGAAAAGGCGTAAAGAGGATCAAAAAGACAGAAACAAGAATCATCGTCCTGAAGGAATTGATTCAGATAACTCACATCAGGAAACATGCTCCAACAAGTAATAGTGAGATGGTACGAGGTTTGTAAGCCCATGCAGTCCATGGATCGAGACCATCCTCGAGCGTGATATCGCCATTTTCTCTCCCGAAATGTCCCTTTCTCCTCTCTGATCTTCTGTGACCATTGGCCTCCATGGCCTACCAGCTTTCAGTTTACGCCAAAAAATTGAAATTTTTGCCAAATCGATCTGCACACAGATAATTAACGCCCTTCTGACTGATACACCCCCAAATACATGGATTCCAGAAACGAGACAATACAAAGTGAGTACGAAAAGGACAAGCCCATCAATCCCCACTTCAAACAACTTAAACGAAATTAAGCAGATACACGAAATGAAGTCGTTTATTCTATTACTCGGTTAGCACCAGTTCCCAGGAAATCACACGGCGAAACAACCAGACAGAGACTGAACACAGACAGGACGTACGATGTACAGACAATGAAGAGTCCGTCTGATAAATAAAGCAAGCCCAGAAAACAAAAACTTCCTTTGAAAAAACAAACGAAAAGCAATTTAAAAAAAAAATGAAATTTCGAGATGCCCTGAATCGGTGAACGAAGAAAGGAGACAGCATTCGCCTCCGTTTAGAAGTAAAGCGAATAGAGCATAGCAAAGGAGAGGGAGGAAGAACCCTACGCGAAGGAATCGGCGAGAATCGAGCAAGAGACTGATCAGAACGCGGTGATATTCGAACGTACGAATTCCAATGGCGTAGAACCAGATGCAAACAACAAGAGACGGAGGGAAGGAAGGATCGAAATCAGAGAAGGGGAGGAAACGACAGGAAGAAGAAGAAGTGAGAATGGCAGCTAAGGCACTGGTCGGAATCGTAAAAATTTGATCTTTTTATGGTTCTGGGAGAGAAGAGGAAGGGCGGTCAAAGGGGGGAGGGGAGAGGCAGAGATGCCTATAGACACGCTCTACACGATGGAAAATGACGCAGACTGTCCTAGCGTCCGTTTTACCTTAATCATCGGGATAAAAGATCAATCTCGGTTTTCAACAAATGCTTACTGAATGGGCATGATCATTGATTGATTACCATACAACTATCAAGTGCCAGCAAAATACGTACTTTGCCAATGATATTAGGCTGTCGGCTTATACCGACCCACTCGTATGTTTTTCCATCGAAATAGCGTACTGAATGAAATGTTTTATCTCATAAAATTACTGCCTATGTCTTATTCTTTTCCTGTGACACGAATTGATCTCAGGGACAATTAAACAAAACTTGGGTTCCCCCCCCCCCCAAACCGCCTTTCTTCACTTTCCTGAACTGCCCTTGTCTCTTTTTCTTTGTTTTTTACAGAAATTTATTTTTTTTAAAATATATTATTTATAAATTAAAATAAATTTTCACCTTCATAACTGCATATATACATAATACATACATATACGTACACAAATATGTATACATACATGCATATATATATACACATGTTTAAGTATAATACATAATGTGCGGTTTAGATTTGTCATTACAACATCTTGATTTCATTATTTGTAAAAACCAAACCTTAACTTCTTTATGATAAAAATAGTTACATGTAACAATTAATTATTAAAAAAAATATATGGAGAATTGGGGTTTGCATAAATTTATAAGACACGAATGTTTTATTTGAATGTGTTGAGAATATGAGATTTTAATATGTGAAATGACCAAATGGATAATAAATCAAAGTAATGGATAAATTGGCAACAAACCTTAATGATCATTAAATGATGTTAGAAAGATTTTAAATGATTAACAAACCGGCTTTGTCCGGTCAAAATACCCTTTTTCCGGGAAATGATTGGACAGAAATTCTCAAAACCACAAAGATAGAGGCATATAATAAAACCACGAACAATCAATACAAAAAAAAGTGGTTGTTTTTTCAACGACAAAAAGAAAAAGGGTAAGACTAGCATTTATTTTCAGACCGCCTTTTTCTTAAAAAATTATTTGTATCTGTTTTAAATTTTTCCAATTTTATTTTTGATTTAAAATATTTAAATTTATAATAATTAATGAAAACATTTTGTAATGAGATTATATGTGACTTTTTTATTTTATTTTATTTTTAAACTGTGAAAAAATGTAAAACGATATATATTGAAAAACGGACTTTTTTGGTCCTCTCTGCCGTACAGATTACATGAATATGGATTAAAATTAATACAAGACAAGACATGAGGTGTAATGATTTTTAAGATCATATTTGAGGAATAATTTCTATGTTATATGCGAACAGAATAAAAGCATTTATAAAGGAAAGTGCGAAAGTGGGGGTTTTGAATGGAAACAATAGACAGCTAACGCCAGAGGGCAAGAGGAAAAACCATGCAGATAAAGACAACAGTTGTCACAATTACATTTAAAAAAACAAAACCCCAGCCCATCCCCCCTCCCTTTTATATTTTATATGTGTATCAGACCCACGCGCCGGCGCGTGCATGTATATATATATGACTGACCACATTCCACATATATATTTATCACATAACATGCAAGTGTTTAATGAAGTGCATTTGATAATCACATGCACCCACCAAGTTCAAATCATGTGGGCCTTATTTTTTTCATCAAAGGCGTATGTATATATTATTTCCCTTTGTAATTGTACGGAGAACTAGGGGTGCATGATAACCGAACCGTATCGAACTGAAATTTTTGCTGTTTTTTTCGAATCGTACCGTTCACAATTCTCAAACGGTATGATTTGTATAGAACCGAATTTGCGAAACTGAACTGAACCGAACTGAACTTTATAAAATTCTCGGAAAACCGAAATTTTCTTAAGAAAATCTAAACTTTTTTAACAAAAACCGAAATCGAACCGTATCGGAACTGAAACCGAACCGAACTGAATAATATACGGTACTAATTTGGTACAAATTTTAAAATACCGAATAACCGACAAACCCGCTAAAATTCTGATATGAATCCCGAAACATTCGCCCCTACTGATAACACTCCTCATTAAACACTGCATTTAAGAAAATTTTGTATGTCGGATTATATATATAATTAAGTTACAGATAGATATATATATATATATATATATATATATATATTGATATGTCGATTAGATGATGGAAACTTTCCTATTCTACATATATTTATAACGAGAAATGGGACAAGGAACATCATTGAGAACCAAAGAAAATGATAAAACCCGGCATGGATGATCGAGTGGTCGACTTGATGGTGCAAAGCACTTGAAGATCGGATGTTCCATATTTTTTTTGTAGAGAGAGATATAATTTCTAAGTTAATTAATACTCATATACAAAGGTTGGTGTCGAATCGGAGGTTTAGCTAGTCAACACTTTTAAATGGTAGTAGTTCGAGGTCATTTGATATAAAAAAAAATGATGAAACGATCACCATACAAGTAACCATTCCATTATTCTTCTCGCTGCCTTCGGACATCACACGGCTCATGCAATGGAAGAAGCAAATGGAACTTAGTTTTTGTCTCTAAAGCAAAAAACGTGGGAATGTGAGAGAGAGAAATCGAAACATCGATACAAGCAGTCTCCCTTTTTGCAGTCATTTACCTTTTGTATGTATATATATATCATCGTCAAATAAAACCAAACGAATAAAAACGAAGAGAAAATGAATGCGTTGGTTGGTCCACTTGATCAGCATCTACGACATATTCTGCAGATGCAGGTGGGATCTGGACAGCAGTGCTTCCAAATGTTTCCTAGGCTGTCTCGTCTCCATCTGCCCCTAATTCCACTCAGTTCACGTACAGGTTATGCTCATAACTAATCGGGTCTCGTAGGGTTTTCCTCGAAATGGAGGAGGGTCGTAGCAAAGTTACATTTTTGGCCGCCGGTTTAGCCTATCTGATGCTGATAGAGCGCAATGATATATGGCCTCCTCTTGACGTGCGCGTACCGTGGGGGTGCCATTGAAGGTGGCCGCGCGTGGCGAACATTTGCGGCTTGGGAAAGAGGTGGATAAAGCTTTGGCAACCAAAGGAGTTTCAGTATCAGTCTCTGCAACATCCTCTCTCATCCATTCATTCACTTGTTTGTCAAGTTTATAGATGCATATATTCTCCCAATTCAATGTTCAGCCAAACTGTATAGAGGCTGTTTTAACTTGAGTGATACAATAATGCCCCAAAAGACATTTGTTCTTATTAGTTAGGGTTTTGTAATGGAAAGTTTTTTTCATTTTGGTTGGTTTCAGGAATACAATATGTTCATGGGCCAAACAAGGTGGGCAGCCATTGGAGTCCATTCGGACCAGGTTGGCTAGCACTACCTTTCATACATATGAAAAATTGCATTGCACACACCCAAACAGAAAAAAAAGATTTGTGACCCATAAAAAGCCCAATGTAGAAAAACATTAATCTATGAATCTATATATATATATATAGGCATAGCAAGATCAGTCCAAGTAAACCACAAGCCCTCCAGTGCATACACACACATATATTTATATACTTGTACAAGAGTGTACCTTCGGAGTTCGGAAATTGTGCGGAGCGAACCGAGCCCATTTGGCACTCTTAAAGATGATTAGTGTGGTTGCGTTATATTCATTCAACCATGCTAATTATGATGTTAAGGACAATAATATTCACACACCTCTTCCTTTCCCTCGTTGGGGTTACGACTAAAATATTGCAATTAGGGTCCATTAAATAAAAAGATTCCACGTGGTTTTGTTCGCTTGTGCCCAACTTGCTTCCATTTTTTCATCGGTCGGTGGATTCGCATATCTTTTTTGGACGGCGGAGCCCCAATCTTTCTTTTCTTTTTTATCCAACTAAACTTATTTGAATCAATTCTCTTCACGAACAATTAATCGAATAATATAACATGAACTGTAGCTATTTCAAATATGCTGTGTGTATGCACTTAGCCAGTCTTTTTTGTCCATATGCTGATCGTTGATAAGGATTTTATATTCATGATAATTAGATTAACATTTAATCAAAGTTAATTTTTTATCCAACATTGTTTTGTTGAAGCAGGGGACGTGGTTAAGCAATAAATACACAAGCGGAGATCGCGGAAAATCTTCTAATAAAAATAAATCTCCATCAAAAAACCATTATAACAAATAATTAGTTGGTTCCCTGTCGCTTAAGATTAAACATCACACCGCCCACTAATTTTTTATTATTTTGGTCAATAATTATATTATTCTTTTCACCTCAACAAGAATTATATTAGTTTTAACTAGGTCCTTTTTTTTTAAGTTTTTTAGAATATTATGCATTACTTCTTTTTTTTCAAAAATTTATTGACAAACAATAGATGTTTAAGTCTATTCCACTAAATTTATCTATGTTATTATCACTGTTCTTCATATTGCATGTTTGTTGTCATTATTAAAATATCCTAATACACAAAAACACAACCATGATAACACCTTTATTATGTGAGTGTGTGTGTATATATATCCAAAATTTTCGAGATAAATAGATATTATTTTTTTGTTTTTTATTGGCCGCGTTATAATTTAAATGATTTAATACATTTATAGAAAAATAAGTAAAAAAAACGTAATGTAGAAAATTGTGATAGATATATTGGATTGATTTATTATTAAACAAAATACATGGATGTCATATCATAATATGTAGCATATTGGATAAAATGTATTTTCAAAACATTTCCAAATATATATATATATTTTTTTTGTAAAAGTTTGGAAAAATGGATTACGTTGAATTAAAGACAAAATTATTTGAATTGATTGAGTTCAGTGAGATTAAATGTGAATTATATAGGTCTAATTCTATACAATCATAAACAAAAAAAAGAGATAGAAATAGAATTAAAAAACAAAAGGTATCAATTTTTTCTTCTTCTAATTATATCATGACAATTTACGGTTAATAAGTAAATGGAAGTTAAAAAGGTTTTGATCGAAGAGTGAAAGAAAAGGCGGAGCCGAGTCTGATAGGCTAACCAGACCAAGAGTGGGCCCACAACACGTGACCTGTCCTTTATCATCTCTCTACATTACATTATTCGTTCTTAAATAAGATGAGAGGCAGAGCCAAATCCCTAATTCTCACCAGACGACGCGCCTGCCGACAAGCTGAAGACGATGGGGCTCCAAGGTCAGATCTCCGACGTATCCTCCGACTCAATCCCTCTAATGCTGTTCGCTCTAATCGCCGCCTCCCTCAACTACCTCCGATCCTTCTTCCTCCGCCTGCGATGCAATCGTCCTCTCCCCGCCGTCGATGGCGCCTCCTCTGGACTCGCCAATCTCGTCCTCCTCTGCGACCAGCTCCACCTCAACCGCGTCTTCTCCTATCGCCACCGATCCTCCATCCCCGCCGCGGATGACATCTGCGTCGTCTGTCTCTACCGTCTCAAGGACGGAGACCACGTCAGGAAGCTCGATTGCCGCCATGTCTTCCACAAGAGCTGCTTGGAAGGTTGGCTCCATCATCTCAATTTCACATGTCCGCTCTGCAGATCTTCTCTGGTCGCCGACACTCGCCTCGGAGCTGATTTGATCGCCCTGTCCTCTCCTCACTCGTAGATGGATGCACCCACGGTGTTGATTTTTCTCCTCTTTTTTTTTTTTGAAAGGGAGAATGACTTCTCTCTCCCTTTTTTCATTTTCACGTCCGTCCCGATTCTGTTTTTGTTAGGGATTTTGATTTCCGCTGTTCCTTCTTTCATGTAAAGTTTGGATCATATGGTATCATTAGATAGGTTGTCACAATATTATAATGTAACCGTGAAAGTTGAATATTACCTTATATTATCCCCCTAGGCGTGGACTTACAATGACTACCGATTGATTTGTAAACTTCTATTTTTAGCTGTCGGAATTAGGGATTTTGTTGGTTCTGAGTATATTAGCTTTTAATCAGAAGACTGAAGTGACATATTCGAAAAAGTAGAGTTAGATCTTACCATTTTTTAATTTTTTTTTTTTTATGTTTTCTATGTATATCAGTTTGTGGAGATTGTATTAATTTTCATTTTTATATTCTTGGGTTTTATCTAAAAATAAAAATATTGTGCAGTAACACGCGAGGTTAACGTTGACCTTGGCATACTCTAGGTCGTAATTTTAGGGCTTTCATTTGCAGAGAGGATTTGGTTCTATGAAGTCATTTTATTTGCTTGATTAGGGCTCATTCATCTATCTATGAATATGATGATGGCTTCGATTCGACCTAATATATATAGATATATGTATATATACATATATCTATATACACACAAGGGAATCATTGCTACGTATCTTATTCATCCTTGGTTTTTATTTTTCAAAGAAAAAACGGAATCTGGGTTTGCCCAACAATTCCTCCAACTCATTTCACAAACCCTAAACCAAATAAACAACGAACAGAGGCATAAAATTGAAAGGTTGGCTGGAACCATAGGCATATTCAATATTCCGCTCGATGGTTTTATGAAACCAAAACACGCAACTTTTGGACGTGGATAAAAATGTTATTAGGTAACGATCGATACAAAGCTCATAACCAAATCAGAAAATGAGAAAGAAAAACAAAAAATAAAAATACAGCGGAGCAGAACAAGTGTGGTACAAAGAGAAAGGCGGTCGGACCAGTAGCCTTCAATTCCCCGGAAATGCAATAATTTCGATCTCCCGATTCCGCCCATTTGTTTCCAAAGTTTCCAAGAAATTGAGCTTTCTCTGGGAGAGCGTAAAATATTGCATTGCATATTAATATATTTTATCTTAATTAAGTACCTTAATTTTGTGCCTTACTACTACACCGCCGCCACCGGCGACTTCTCCTCGCCGGCGGCCGTCCATGCCCCAGCTCCTCTCGTAATCACTCACTTTGGATTATATCAGGTGGGAATAGAAAAGGGTGATGGAAGTGAGGATGAAAGATTATGAGATGATGATGGGTGGGTATTATATAAAGGGTTAAACCCAGCCCTTTTTTTTAATTATTTTTTAAGATTTTATAATAATGTAAATGTATGTGATGGGGTGTTATATGGAGTTTCGATAAACATTGGGGGCAGAAGTGAAGGTTTAGAAAAATACTGGGGTCTAACGAGAAGGTGTGAAAGCAGAGAGCATGTTTGTGGGGGAATGCGACTTGAAATGCAATCCCACTCCCTCGGTCTCCGAGCCTCTTGGAGCTTTTTCCCTTTTCTTTCCCCGTTTGCGTACGTTTGCTTTGAGAATTCTAACCACCTAATTGTTTATCAAAATACACACATACATACGTGGACATTAATTATTCAAGGTTATGGCATAATGTAGCAAATTAATATCGAATTTCTTAAATTTTTGGAAAGAATTATTCAAGGTTATATTTCGTTACGCAACTTTTAATGTCTACCCCTATAAGGTTGAGGATTGCTTATCGGCGGTCATTAATCAAGGATCAAAATTCACATTAATTACGGGGGATATGATAAACGTAGTGGAGTTTAGGTGGACGAGACGAGTCTTCGCCTAGAGTGCCGTGCGCCTTTTTTTTTGTATGTCTAATTTCTCAAAAGCAAAAGCTATATATCATACGCGTTGTTGTTATTTATGCACATGCATATATATATATATATATATATATACGTACTAGATTATACGAGTTCACTTGCCAATAAACTTTTATCAGAATCTTCGAATATAAATATTCATGTTATAATAACTGACTTTTTGGAATCATTTTAAGACAGTAATTTGTGGTGTGAGGATGCAAGGAGGACGAGAGAGTCGAAGGAGACATATCATATCATATCATTTGTCATGTGTCATGTGTCATGTGTCATCTGTCACTGGGAATGTCAAGGCGCATGCAATTGGGTTTTTTTTTGTTAAAGAGACCTTTAACTTTTGACCTTTTGAAATTTCATTTTTTTTTTCCATTTTGTTAACTTCTTTGCTTTTCTTCGGCCATCCCTTTTTCGTTTTTCATATGAATATCCACAACACGTAAAATACATTCCGCAGTTATTTTTGTTCAAATTTGTTGGCATTTTAAAAAAAATACGATATATATATATATATATATATACATATATCAACGTATTGTAGAGTTCACAGAACAATACTTGACGAGTGGATTTTGAATGTTACGAGTTTGAGGGGACAAATTGGCCGTTCTTACAGGTGATCGTGTCGCCACCCCTCCATACACACACGCATACTTACGTGTGTATATATATATATAAATATTATAATTATTATTATGATAACTTTTGTATATATGTTAAGATTTTGAAGATAGATTTCGTTCGTAAATCGTAATAGACTGTTTTGATCATAGGGATTATTATTCTTCTCACGGCTTTCGGGGCATTCGGGATTTGGGAACGACGAATATCCATGCGTTTCCAAACCCCAGCTCGTTAAGAAAAAAAAAATATTTTTGCTACTTCTTTTATTTACACGCGAACGTATTTGTACGTTAGCTACTCATTTCATCAATCATCGTATATGTACAAATATACGAGTATACCGCCGATGATATTTCGCAACCCGGCCGACAGTGTTATGTATTTTGGTCAGATATATGGTCTCAATCTTCAAGTTCACACACGAATCTCTGGTGTGTTTATAGAGTTTTTCACATACATACATATATATATATATATAAGACTTAAAAAAATCGACAGTAAGAAATTATGAAAATGAAGATATACAATGATATGGAAAACTTGTAACCAAAGAGACAAATCTGTAGCGTTGTTGCTATATTACATTAAAAATAAAAAACTATAGATAATTCATGGAAAAGGTTAAGATCGGGATATGGTTGTCTCTATTGCCAATCAGAGAAGCAAAAGCTTAATAATTGTAATCCCAAAAGACAATACAAAAAGGTTGAATAATGAGAATATATAAAAAACTTTATCTTTTAGAAGATTTGCGCAAATTTGATTAAAGTCATCATTCATATTATTTTTTTTCCACGCTGACTTTGGCTTCTGTCGTCTAAATATTTATTGGGCTTTTCCTCTAATAAAAAATACATTACGATAAAACAAAACATGGTGGTTATAATCAGATATGCTCATAAACAGTGGAACCCACTCGCAAATTTTAATCGTAGCCGTTGGTAGAACTGACGGGTCAGATTTAATCAGCTTCGTCATCATGACGCCATTTTATGCGTCATTCATAAAATACAATTTCCCTTTTTTTTTAACGGTCGTTTTGCTTATTTTTAATTTTGGTTCAGTGTAATGTAGTAAACCAAAAAAAAAAAAAGCTAATGCAAATGAAAAAGCGCCTTTGCAGAGGAATCCAAGAGCTAGATTGCATTTCTGAAAGCAATATTAATTTTTTAAAAAAGGGTAATAAAATTGTTGTTTTCGTTCCTAAAAAGGAAGAAAAAGAAAATCATTGGATACTCGAGATGGGGGGGGGGGGGGTT
>NW_010966881.1:5139378-5196314 GCF_000463585.1 Tarenaya hassleriana | reverse complement strand
GGGGGGGGGGGGAATTTGTGGAAAGGAAAAAAGGGTGATGAGGGGAGGTTCTTCTGTACAAGAAAGAGCAGACAGATAGCGGCGCGTGGGCTTTGATCCCCCCAACCCCTTTGAAAATACCATTTTCATACACCCACCATTTGTTATTTCTACATAAAGTGAAAAAGGGAAAAGAAATATGGAAATGAAATTGTTAAAATTTTTTATTTTATTAAATTTCATATTATGAAAGCACCGCTGGAATAGCTCAGTTGGTTAGAGCGTGTGGCTGTTAACCACAAGGTCGGAGGTTCAACCCCTCCTTCTAGCGCTTTTTTTTATTCCTTTTTGGGCCTACTTTTCTAAAAAGGGCTCTTCTCAGCTTTATGGTGAGGCCCATTTACTCTCACTTTCATGTTTCACAAATTGGATGCCATCGTTTGTTTTCAAGTCGGCCCGTTAAGAAAAAGTGACGTCATGCAGCCTCTTTATTTTTTATTTAGCTTTTTAAAAAAAAAAATCAAAATCTTAGAATTGCAATTACTTGTAAAGAGTAATTCTGTCGACAATAAGTATTGAGGAAAAAAAAAAGAATCACATATGAAATATCTACAACAAATATTTTATTTCATTTAAAAAAAATAAGCATTCATATCCTAAGAGTGCCAGATTCCAACTCCACCGAAACGTCGCCATTCTGAAAGTTGGGGGCAACGGTATCCGGGTTAGCCCCTCGCTCCTCCGCCGCCCGGAAGTACGCATAAGGTCCCCATCCTGATCACAACATATACATACACTCACTCAGCACATATATATGATTTTATTACAACAGAGATATGTCTGAACTGAAAAAAAAAAGTTGAAAGAAAAAGGGAGACATGTGTAATTTGTACGTACCATCGTCGTCATAAGGGTTAGGGAAGAACTGCCGGTAGCAAAGAGCGGAGACGAAAAGGCCAATGAGAGCGCCGGCGAAGACGTCTTGCCAGTGGTGCCAGTAGTCGTCCACACGTGAGATTCCGACGAGGCATGCTGCGAGCAGCGGAAGTATCACGAGGCACAGCTTAGCCACGTGTCCTTCTCTGTTGAACGCCTTTATCTTCCCCGACAGGTACAGCGACAGAAACCCTAGCCCCGCGAATGACCCTTCCATTTTCATCATTTCATTATCCATTCCCATGTATACACACACATAAGGATGTAGAAGAGATGTATAACATATACATATACATGAAGAGAGAAAAGACTTACAAGAGGTGTGACCGCTGGGGAAACTTTTGTGGCCTTCTTTGATGTCGCTGGACTTGCCATGACATATCACCCCTCCCAGTGCATCATATACCTTTTATATATATATATATAATTCACCATTCCAATCGCTGTTATTTATACATATATATATAGAGTTAATTGTCATGTCAAGATTCTGTCATATATATATATATATATATATATATATATATATATATATATTTATGTATACCTCTTTTCCGTCAGGGAAGCAGCGCCAGTAGAAGTTCGGGCGAGGCCTCCCCGTCGCATTCTTGATGGAATCCGTTATCACTCCGGTAATCAGCACGGCGAATAACAGCCCTGCTCGCAGCGAATTCACCAAACAAATCCATACATATATATATATATATATGTGAATAATATATATAATAATTATTTGACATTGTTGATATCAGAAATCTCGATAATATTACCAAGAATGCTGTGGTGAAGATCATACACGCATCTCCTCTTGAGGTAAAAGCACACGAAGACAATAATCGGAAGCACCACGGCGTACAACTGCCCTCATTATAACAGTAACAAAACAAAAAAAACTGTCACGAGGAAGAAAAAAAACTTCTTTTTTCTTGTTAAATAGTTTTCAGTTTGACATACCGGTACGGACCAGACAGGAACAGTGTTGTCCTTGAAAGGGTACTTGAGGTCTGTCATCATGTCTTTTCCGACAAAGCGATAGAAGGGAGAGATGATGTTGAGAACGACATCTATGACTATCAAAAGGAGTAGTATGAGCCAGTCGTGGCGATGCTTCGAAGCCACTCTCCCTCCATGGCTCTTTATGGTGTGTACCCCTAAATCTATCTCCCTCATTCTCCCTTGCTCCTATATTTGACCAACAACAACAAAAAAAAAACTCAGGGTTCTAATCTAGAACTAAAGTGTGTGTGTATATATATGTATCTATGTATGTATAGGTGGTGAATGTACGTACTTGCGGTGATAACAATGGAATGCACGACATTTTTAATCACTGGTATTTGAATGGGACAAAAACGGCTGACAACCGATATTATTATTGTTCATCATCACTACTTTATGGTCTACCAATGACAACGGGATCCAGCAAATCTTGCCTGTCCTGCTAGTTGTATGACCAATTACGACGAAGTAAAAATAAAATATGACAACTACTGCATTAACCCCAATAGTTTTCTTCATTAAAAAATTAATTAATTGCGATTAATATGATATTACGTACTAATGACAACGATCTAAAAGCTGCGGACGGATCAAAAAGGTACCTCGGAATTTCCCCAGAATTTCAGAGAAGATAGAAACTTTGGGAGAAAGCTCCAGCCCATTTGATTTTGTACGGAATCAACGATGAAGATCTCGGCCTCTGTTTCTGAAAGAGGAGAGGGAACAGAAGGGGCAAATTGAAGAGTGAAAGAGTATAAATTCAAAAAAAAAAAACTTTAGGGTTTGATAGCGGAGAAAGTTGTTCAGGGGAAGAGAGACAATAGAAAGAGGAAGAAATATAACTACACTTTTTTTTTTCTGTTCACATTCCCGGAAGTTTCCCTTATCTTTTTCTCGGAAAGTTTTTTACGGGTCAACGAGGGAGGGGCAATTATGATTTGAAATAACGGGTAGAAGGAAGTTTGCTGACACGTGTCACTCCGAGATGATAGGAGACAAATTCGTTCTTGTCGTCGCCACGCCGTTTGGATCCTTTCGATCTTTCTAATATTTTCTTCTTCATATTTTTTTAATAATTTTTAAACTTAAATATAACATTTTCCTTTTCTATTTACTATTTTCATTTCACCGTTGTTCCTAAATACTAAATATTTAGATTTTAAATCTCAAACCCTGAATCAAATATAAACCCTAGACAGTTCAAACCATTTCTAAATTTGTAACTCTCTATAATTTAAATTTTAATATTTAAAAATTAAAATTAGTTTATAGTTTAAAATTAAGAATTCGGAATCTATATATTAATAATTAAGGTTTGGAATTTAGAGATTAGGATTGAGGTACATAATATTTGATGAGTAATGTTTTATAACTTTTTCCAAAATATTTTCCTAATTGTTTTATCAAATTATTTCCTAATTTTCCATCCGTTGTTCTCTGTTCGTATTATTTTATTGTTACTAATTTATCTCCAACCCTAAACACTAAAAATACATACTAAGCTCTAAATTTTAAACCTCCAAATTATAGACTCTAACAAATTTCTAAAATCTAAAAAATTAGGATCAATAGTTCAATATTTTATTATTGGTTAAGAGTTAAAATTTAAATTTTAGTGTTCGTATTTCGGGGTAAGTTAAAAATAATAACATGTGAAATTACTAAGTTAGAGACAAAAATAAAAAATATATCAAATTGTCTAATAAAATAATCAGAAATACATTTATGAAAAAAAAAAGTTTTAGATGGATGTGACATTGTTTACAAAATATCGCTTTATTCTTGTTTTAAGTTTGAATTTTCTTTATTTTTTATTTTTTATTTTGTAAAGAAAAGGTCAAAGTCAGTGTATGGGTGTCTCATGCGAATTCAGAGCCGCGTTGGCCCCTACTAGCTCCCAAACTATTTGACTCCTCTTAGTTTATTTTTGATCCCTTACATGGGGAAGGTGTATCCAAATAGGAATTCAGACCCTTTTTGTTCACATGTCACGTTACAATTTGGTCAAAAGAAAAAAAAATATTTTTATTCACATTCCAATAACTTATATTGATTTTTTTTATAATAAAAACGCACCAATCCACATATTTTCAGCGATTATATGGGGATAGATCTTCAAATTCGTTTTTGGGCCGAGTAATTAAAAACTATATTATCGTCGTCGTGGGGGGGGATTGACATGAAAATGGAAACAAATCACTAATATTAAATATCCGCAAATACTTAATTTTTATTTTCAGCCTAAAAAGAGTATATAGGGCCCAGCATCTTGGTGGGCTTCCAAACTAAACCCGCGAGTCAAATGGGCCTCGATGAATGGGCTTAAAAGCCCATAACCAAACAGCCCTTGTCCGAATAATAGTTTAGCCCAATATGTTTCAATTGCAAAATTTTACACGCTTTTTTTTTGTTTGTTTCTTTTGGTAGTATATGACAATGAAGCGGCGGAGAATCTCCTTCCAAAGCATATGGATACAGAAAATTATATACTCAGAACTTTTTTTTAGGCTTTTCATTACAAGAATCACGAGAGAGAGAGAGAGAGAGAGAGCGAGAGAGAGAGAGAGAGAGAGAGAGAGAGAGAGAGAGAGGACTTGAAATGACACTACACAAATCGTTAGCTCTCGCTTCCAAGAAAAAAAAAATCCAAAACAAATGACTAATAAGTTGGATTTCTCATATTTCTTCAATCAGATCACTCACTGCCCGATACTGATCTTGTCAAGTGTATCAGAGACATGTCTCATGGAAGGCCTTTTCTCGGGACTGCTATTCAGACAAGCCATGGCAATCTTGAGAACAGCAAGGATCTCATCTTCCTTATCAACCAGACAAGGATCAAGAACATCCGACAATGGTTTCTTCTCATCAACGCAGAGCTGAAACCAACGAACTATGTCCATTTCCGAAGTGCCCACCTGAACTAATGGAGATCTTCCAGTTATCACTTCCAGTAAAATCACTCCGTACGAGTAGACATCCCATTTCTGGGACGGTTTCACTGTCTTCAGGGCCTCTGGCGCCATATAGTACGACCCTGAAGATGCTGTGAAATCCGAGGATATGCTCTTGCCATGGCGTCTGCTTGATTGCAGCCTCGGAGAAGAAGATCCTCCAGCGATGTTGGCCAGACGCATTACTCCAAAATCCGATATTTTCGGTTCCATGTCGTGTCCGAGAAGAATGTTGCTAGGCTTGACATCGCCATGGACGTATTTCTTGGGACTGAACTCATGCAGATAAGCCAGCCCCTTGGCTATCCCTTTCGCTATTCTCAACCGCATGGACCACGTCAAGGGCGTGAATGAATCTGAACCCGTCCCTGGCTTTCCTGAATTCAGATGAAGATGAGAAGAATCATTGATTCATCATTCTGATGCGTACTAAAACTAGATCCTGACTTCAAATTATCAAATTAAGCTTGGTTGACCTCAGTGAAACTAAACCGACAGGTTAAAGAACTGGAATGTTCATCCAATCGTCTACAATGATACTACTCTCTATGATTTTAAAACAAGATTTCCGGCATTACAAAGCTTTTCAGTTACACGGGAATCGGTCAAAGTTTCAATCTTTTTTTGGGGGGGAAGAGGACAGGAGAGACAGACTCACCGTGGAGAGCGGTGGCGAGGTTTCCGTTGGGAAAAAAGTCGTAGATGAGCAACTTCTCATCGACAGACCAATAGTAAGCCCAGAGACTGGCAACGTTGGGATGTCTGAGTTTGCCAATGGCTTCCACTTCGGTCTGAAACTCCTTGAATTGCTGAGACCCTCCTTCGCCCAATCGCCGCACGGCCAATGTGAGCCCGTCTTGGAGAACCACTTTGTACACAATCCCAATTCCGCTCTTGCCCAGAACGAAAGCCGACGCCTTTAGTAATTCGTCGAGGTTGAAAGCCACCTGACCATCCAGAACCACGAGATCGCAATGTTCCACGTTTTCTGACAGCGTCTCCGATTCATCTCTCCGGAAACACAGACACTCTTTGGTTCTGTTGGGTTCTTTGTCGAATCCGAATTGGTTCTCTTCGTTACGAGCGCAGAAATTGGAGTAGCAGTAAGCGGAAAGCAAGCCCACGAGGCAGATACCGATTACATCGCAGACAACTATGGCAATGACAGTGCTTTTGCTCAACCCACCTAATTTCCCTCTGGTTTCAGGGTTACTGTCAAAATTCTCTGGAGGATTGTTGCTCGGGATAAACGGGTACGAGGAAGAACCAGGATTGTCTCCAGGACAGAGGTTCTTCAGCGGCGGACCACAGAGCCCTGGATTGCCGATAAAGGCCGTGGGTCCTCTGTTCATGAGAGCACCGGTCTGTGGAATCGGACCCGAGAGATTATTGTACGTCAGATCAATGTAAACTTTTTCCGGAAGATTGCCGAGGCCTGGTGGGATTGAGCCACTGAACTGGTTATGAGAGAAATCAATGGTCCCTTGCAAATTTGAGAGGTTTCCGATATCACTAGGGATTGAGCCGTTGAATTTGTTGAAGGAGAGGTCAAGTTTCTCCAGATAGACAAATGCTGAGCCAAACCCATTTGGCAGAAGACCGGAGAAGTTGTTTCGGCTAACGTCGACAGTTCTAAGCCTCTCGCATTGCAGAATCGACGCCGGAAACGACCCAGTGAAGAGGTTTTTCGACAAATCTAAGGTCTGAAGAAGCTTAAGCCCACCGAACTCGTTCGGCAACCATCCAGAAAACGAATTGTCGTAAAGCACCAGACTTTGGAGGCCCTGAAGCTCGAGCAGCTGAATCGGCAAGTACCCATAAAACCTGTTGCTCCTGAGATTCAGATGGCGGAGACTGGAGAGAAACCCTAGAGACGAGGCGAGAGGGCCGTAGAGCTTCTTCCTCGGAATGCTTAGAGACACGACCTTGAGTTCCTTACACGTGACGCCGTTCCAAGAACAGGGGTCATTGTCGGACGAGTTCCAATTGCTCAGTGAACCAGACGGGTCTTCGCGAACGCTCTGTTTGAACGACAATAACGCGAAGCCCTCGTCATTCAAGCCGCTCACCCAGGTGGTGTTAAAGTTGCAGAGAAGAGCAACCGAGATGATGAGAGAGACCAACATTACACAAGACGTAGCTTTGAACAAAGTGAAGAACGAGAGAGCAAGAGGGAGCGAGAGAGCTCAAGGAGTGACAGTGATGGAGTAAAAGGACAAGGAGAAAACAAATGAGGAAAAGAAAGGGGTTGAGAGCTGTGCTCTCAGCTAAAGGACTTTGGGAGAAGAGAAAAAGAAAGCGCAGAGGAAAAAGCAAAAAAAAAAAAAGGTGGACAAAAACAAAAGCGAACGAACGCCGAGAAAATCCATACGCTAATTTCTCGCGAGTTTTGCAATGTATCACAGTTTTGTTTATTTTCCACAATATATATTAGCACATTGTTATCCCTTGGACCACACTTACGAGTAGAGGTGGGTATAAATACCCTAATATGGGATATTCATCAGATACTCGTTTTATCGGATACCCGATTTTAGAATATTCGTAATTTTTAAATCCAAATCCGAATTCGGATTTTTAAATACCCATAAATCTGAATCCAAATCCAAATCATGATAATCGAATTTTTAAAATTGAATATCTACTTATACCCGACTAGTCTAGTATGATTATAAATAATTATATTTTATATTTATATAATATTTTTATAAAATATAATTGTTTTAGGTTAAATAATTTTATATTTTTTTAATATTATCTCAGAAAAACTAAATTTATTATTATTATTTATAATATATTTTTATCGTAATTTATCTATTTTTATAAATATATTTTTATTTTTTTGAAATTTATATATATAAATACTATTATTTTTTCTTAAATAAATTTGGATCCGAATATCCGCGAGTACACAACCATTGTTTCAGATATTTGTATCCCGAATATTCGTAAATCCCATATCCTCGAACCAAATCTTATAATTAAATAACTGAGCCTTCCGGATACAAATCTAAATACATCGATTTTTTCGGTTATCCGACCTGTTCCTTATTTTTTTTCCAATTATGACCTATTAATTAAAATATGTATTTGTGGACATATGTATAGTATCACCTAAATCTTATTGTTCAAAGTATAATTGCTACATGATATGCAACACAGATTATATTAATTTGTGAGTTTTTATTCTTTATTATTTTATCCACAATATCTCGATAATAAATATGTATGTATCATATTATCCAAATCCATAATACACTTAGGGGTAATAAAAAAAAGGATTATATATACTGCAAAACTTGTGTGTTGGAGAAAACATTTTGTCGGGACTCTGTTTATTTTTTTAAAAGTTTTTTTTTCCATTGGTGTAGACTTTATTTATTTGTCAATGTAGGTCATGTCCAGTATTTGTCGTTTTCTATGTTCTCTCGTAGCTTTATTTTTTGTAATTCGAGTCGGATAACAAAAATATCATTTTGTAATATTATCATCACAAGGCATACGCATCGTTAGAATCTCGAAGCCTCAAAAATAAATATACATTGTCCCTATCATTTTTCTATTCACAAAAATCACGGAAGAACAAACAAGTTGAAGCCCAATGGGCCTCCTTGATTGGTAACTCAAACTCTCAAATATGGGCCTAATGGGCTTTAGATATTCATAGTTCTGATTGAGATATAAAAATAAATGTTTGGGCCTTTAACGGCCCTTCCAATTGATACATTCAAATCAATTTTTGAAAAAAAGGCTATATATATATATTTTTTTTTGGTATAAAAAAAAGGCTATATATTAATAAACGGGAAAACGAATGGAACCAAAACATTTTTGACGAATATGCATTATATTACAAGTAAAACGCCAGTTCTCAGACGATTTTATCATGTCAGGCCAAATCTGGTATATAATGGTATTAAATAGGAAAAAATATATAAATGGTCATAATAATTTGGTCCGTTTTTGGTGTGTGCGGATCTCATTTTGTAAGAATATCATCATCTACTTAATTAACCTTATCTCACACGTATGATTTAGTAAATAATAACACCACGTTATCAGGTCCGATTAGGAAAATCAAATATATATATCATATAATATGGATCCGCATAATTAAGAGGGAAGATATGTTTCTCCATTAAAAAATAAAATAGATGTGTTACAGAGTCGTATCTATCCGCTTCCAGCCACCCAACTTGTCCATATATCCCCTCAACTAATGCGCACGCCGGTAACTTGCAAGATTCAGTGCAACAAAAAATGGAATATATATATATATATGGTAATTTTACGGCTAAAATTGTGTTTATGGGGTGGATGAGATATTATGTTCAGAAATAGGAATAATAATAATAATAACAATTAACAAAAACGGGGAAATCGGGTGGTTTATAAATAAAAAACAGAATAGAAGAGATGCGAGGGGATATCCGAAGCGAGAACACGTCAGCATCTAATCAGACGAGAGACCTTTGACCCAAAAAACCTAACAGATAGATTCAGACTTCATCAACACGTACACACTGTCCTCCATATATATATATATATATATATATATATGTATTAGTTGTATGCGGCGACTGCCCAACGTTTCGCCTTTAAATAGGCTCCATATTTAACCCTAGTTTCTCTATCCAAATACAAGCAAACCAGTATTTCTGTCTTCAATACCAAATCTCCCCCAAGTTTATCCACTCAGATCCATCTCTCTGCATTGCATTTCAGTTATATTCTGAGAAATTAAATCCCATAAATTTCCAGGATTTTCTTATAATCATTTTGCTTATATATATATATATATATATATATATAATATACATATTGAGTCGAAGAACAAAAATACAGAAAAGAAAGAGAGAATATGGTGGGGGCTGCTTCGGATGATCTGTCGAGGATACTTCCTAGGGTTCTCATCGTCTCCCGACGAACAGTTCGTAAGAACAAGTTCGTCGATTTTGTGGGTTCGTCCTCAATTTTCTTCCTCATCTCTCGTAATTGGCCGATATGGGTTGAATACTAATGCTTTGGTGTATATATAAAACTGTAGGAGAGTACCATCTCGATTTGATCGTGGGATACGGAGCAGTGCCAGTGATAGTGCCACGCGTGAAAGGAGTGCACACGCTCCTAGAGAGCTTCGACCCCATCCATGGCGTCCTCCTATGCGAAGGAGAAGACATCGACCCTTCCCACTACGAAGCGGAGATGGCCGGTCTCTCCCCAGAGGATATTGATGAGATCAGAAAGGTTCACGCCAGTGACACCGCCATCGACGTTGAGAAAGACAACATCGAACTCAGACTGGCCAAGCTCTGTCTCCAAAGAAACATACCCTTCTTAGGCATTTGTCGTGGATCCCAGATTCTTAACGTAGCATGCGGTGGATCTCTCTACCAGGACGTGGAGAAGGAACTCTCTCGCAATGGTACGCAACATATACATGCATATACATATATATATATATATATATATATATGGGTAGCGTACAAATGATGATTTGTGTGTAGGGGAAGAAGGGGTGAGGCATATGGACTATGAGAACTATGACGGGCACAGGCACGCGGTGAGAATAGTGGAGAAGACGCCATTGGAGGGGTGGTTCAGAGAGTCGCTGGAGGAGGAGAAGATGGAGATAATGGTGAATTCGTATCATCACCAGGGGGTGAAGAGATTGGCGGAAAGGTTCGTGGCGATGGCGCATGCAGGAGATGGACTGATAGAAGGGTTCTACGATCCAAATTGGTATGAACCTGAAGAGGGCAAGTTCATGATGGGTCTCCAGTTCCATCCCGAGCGGATGAGGCTCTCTTCTTCTGATGATTCCTTTGACTATCCCGGATGCCCTTCTGCTTATCAGGTTCCGTCTCTATCACTATCCGGTCCCTATGCTTCCTTTTATTATGTAATTTATATTATATATATATATATATAATGTAATGTATGAAATATGAATCATTCCCACAAATTAATTGTTACTTTTTTTTTGGGTTGTAATATCAAACCATTACATTTTAGAAAGAAAAAAAAAGAGAAAAGAAAAAAATATACTCGCTGTTTGGAATGACTATTGGGCCCGTGAGGGGGCTTCATTTTCAAACTTTTCAACGGTCTAAAAAATTATAATAATTTTCATTGAAAAAATATATATTTCACGCTGTTTGTTCAAATTTCAAAATATTTTCTTTTGTGGATGGGTGATGAAGGAATTCGTGAAAGCGGTGATCGCGTACGAGAAGAAACTAAACGCAACAGGGAAAGTGCCAAGAAGCCCCAAGTTGAACAACGAGATGGAGATGAAGAGGAAGAATCTGGTGAGAAGCTTCTCCATCGCCAAACTCATCTACTTCTCTGGAGGGGAACCCACAGCCCCAACCCATAAATCCCAGATAGAAGCAGGAGCTGAGTTCCTCGAGGTCAGTGAACAGAAGAATAGAACACAGCATCCCGTTCAATTTTTTTTTATTTGACAAAAAATAAAGTATGGGAAATGGGAATGAAGGCGAGCACGGTGCTGAGCGAGCAGGAGGAGAAGAGGCTGAAGCAGATGGGGGCAACGGTGAGGAACTCGACGGGGTACATGAAGAAGATGAGGATGAAGAAGGATCAAGAGAGGGTGGCTCATTCCATCTTGGACAAGATGCCTGTCGACCGCTTGTCCGATCTTCTTTCCTTTTACCATATGATGTCCCGTCTCTGCTCCCATGTCCTCGAGACTAAGCTCTCGTGACCCTTTATCAACAATTTTCATTTTTTCGATACCCTGAAATTTCATTATGGAGACAATCCTTCGTTTATGACCAAAATACGCTTTGAGTGTCATTCTACATTGATACAAGCATGAACAGTAACAGCCAGCTCTATGCATGTTTACTCTTTCCAACCTTTCAATATAAGCTTTCCATGGGCATGGAATAGTTTGGATCGTCATCATAGGAGAGCAAGTATGAAAATCACCTGCGGCAGAAGAACATGAAATCAGGGTGGTTGACTTTATGCAACCGCACCCATTCATCTGCGACGTGGAAGAGGGAATTCACGAGATGTTGCTCCGATCCTCCTCCTCCGCTCGCTGTCCATACGGAACCTCTCAACTTGTAAGAAGCAAGTCCAAAGACCGGAATCCGAATCTTTTCAACTCCCTCTCTCATCCCATTCTCACTTTCCTCCTCTGCTCTTGTACCTACAAGAATCGTATGTAATTCCTAAAGCCAACATATTATCTGGCAAGCATTAAACTATATATACAGTCGCAACAAGCATCAAACAATTCTGATTTCCTCCATTATGGATGATTAATGATTCCCGGATTGCCATTACTGATGAGAAAGTTGAAACCCGATGTTTTACCAATTCAGACAGATTTTAATCATCATGAGAGAGAGGAAGACAATGATTATGTGTCCAGGACGATCAAGAGTCCAAAGATTTTGT
This sequence comes from Tarenaya hassleriana, assembly GCF_000463585.1. NCBI lineage: Eukaryota > Viridiplantae > Streptophyta > Magnoliopsida > Brassicales > Cleomaceae > Tarenaya > Tarenaya hassleriana. The sequence goes on along the minus strand of NW_010966881.1, from coordinate 5,184,015 downwards.
CCTAAACAATAGTTTCAAAAAAAAAAGACAGGAAATGTTGAATCCAATGTACCCAAACTGTCTGAGGCACAAACAACATCTCTTTTGATAAGAGATATATATAAATGTCTCCTGGTGGAATGTGTTTTATCATGTGGTTGTTGCAGATTCTCAGTGATTAAACATGGCTAAACCGAAAACATAAGACTCCTAAGCCAGTTGTAACCAAGTGCAAAATTAATGTAATGAAGTGATTGCCATCATTTGTAGTGTGAAATTCCAAGTGCATTTAAAATACATAGGGATATTTTTTTTGTTACCTCCAACTGGTGTGTGGAGGGAATGATACGTCAAGAAACATGCGTCCAGGTCCTTAAGCGTAGGTCCTGTGGGTATTCTGTAAATTGGGTACCTACACAGTATATTAATGGAATCTGAGATCCATGAAAAGCAATAAAATAAAGCAAATGCAGTCAAAACACTAAGAACAATACCATGCCACAGAAAACCAACTTGAAGGTAGTAAGTCACAACTCCTAAGAGAATTTAACTCGGGAAATTGAGAGGCGAGATCAGACACCTGCAACACAAATAAATAAATAAATCAGACGACAATTATGAAGAGAAGTCAAGGACCAATGGGTAAGTTCAAGAATGAAGGCACAATCAGTTTGACAACTAGAATGAAGGCCATAAATCGGCTCTTATAGCTTATCTTGACAACTAGAGCAATTTATTGACCGATGAAATGGCCAATCTCGATGAGTTGTTACAAGTGGTCGGGCAAAATAAATATTTGGAACAATCTTTGGCCAAACTAAACCACATTCGAGTATAAATTATCACAAGGGCATCGGTTTTTTAATATCTTTTACTAACTTACAAAAAAATTTGCATATTTCTATAATATAAATAACACAAAAATGCTGAAAAAATAACTTGTGCAGAGTTTCAATATATCATTATTGGTCCCACAATTTTGATTTGATACTTCAGTTTCAAGATAACTTAAAGTTGTCTTATAATTGTTTTCAGAATCTTTGTAGTTTTAGATAAATTATGTAAACCTTTCATAACTCTTTATGATATGTATTAAAATTTTCAGAGCTTTTTAATAATGTTTAATTTCGGATGAGAACAAAAACAAAACATACATACCTTGTCAGCAAAGGGTTCGCGAATGTAAGGAAGGGCTCTTTCAAGATACTCAAATATCTTACGACCTTGACTTATTGATTCACCGTCATCACTGGATGAGTCTTCCTGAAGCTGGTCTCTCAAAGAGATCCGGTCCATTCTAGCAGATATCTGCTCCCTGGGGCAACAAAGTCCCCGTTCGTATTCACTGTCACTGCTACCATCACTACTTGAATCCCGGAAATCGCTATCGATTTCCTCATCTGGCATCCTGCAGTCGAAAAGTGACAAAAGAACGCCCATTAAGCAAATTTCTCATAGTTCTGGGAGGTTTACAGCTAAAATGGTAAAAAGAGATCAGCTTAAAAATATGCCATATATGTATGCAATGCAAATGCAATTCATGACTAAGCCCTTTTATTCAAACCTCATATACCAAGGAGGTAAGAGTAAGAGATGTAAACACAAAAAGTAAATAAAAACCTTTGCTTGCAAAATGAGAGACATCAACCTATGTAGGCCCTGTCGGCCTGTCCCTGCCAGAATTTGAGAATCAAGGGCATTGATCTTCAAAACATGTTTTCACTTCTCAGAATAATTCGTACCCGAATGCCAAACAAAAATTGATACTCCTCTCTGAATGCAGGAAACATCACAACCTATTGGGAATCAAGGACTTGAACTATATTCATGAGTAAATACACAAAACTCAGAATTTTTACCTTGATTTAAGAGATGCATTCAAAACCTGAGGATCGGCATATATTTGAATGCCGGACAACGAGGGCACGTAATATTGGACAACTCGATCCTTGTTATTCAAAATTAGAGGCACTCCTGTGCCGTAGACACTCCACTCCGCAAATGATTCCCACACATCTCCAAGAACAAAGTAAGGCTCGAGCTTAACATCACTATTCCTTCTTTCCCTTAGCGAAGTCTGCAGAAAAAGTCTAGCACCATTTAAACGATGACCAAGATAAGTAGAAAAAGGAAGAGCCTACTCAATTCCTTGCAGAAAGTGACAATGCTATTACGCAATAAACAAAAGAAAAGCCTTTGGTACTGAAAGTCTAGAGGTAAAGGTAATGCTGTCTCTGTTTTCCCTAATCTCCAGTAAGAATCCATATTTCACGGTAAATGACAATAACACTCTCGATAGTTTGCGAACACATCAAAATAATCAACGAGAAAAGGAATCGGGCAATCAAATCAGAAGAATTCAATTGACATGTTCACACAAACCTTTGATAAATACTGCGCCGGCACCGATGGCGTGACCGACTCCAAAAACCGTTTCAGATTACTCGACGGCCAGGTCGTCGGGTCAGAAGCGAGGTTAGGTACGAGTTTCAGCGACATGGGATCGTCCACGAGTTCGATGTTCACGGCAGCCGTCGAATTTTCCTTGAGATTAATTGATCGGCCATTGGAGACGTCCCTCTGAGTATCTCGTAGCTGATCGACCCTTGGAGAGTTGTGATGGGACCTACGAGCTCCCGCCGAACTGTAAAAGGGGTCATCACCGCGTCGGCCTCTCGTTAACTGAAATCCAGCCCCTAACATCTCTTCTTTACCCGATCGAATAACTCTGCAGAAAAGGATGAACATAAGAAAAACGACAAAATGGCGATACAACAAAAGTTTCCGATTTCGTCGAGCGATTAAACGGAAACACTCCTCCCAGTACTCAAAGTTGATTGACTAAACTACATATATCTAAGCAGTTGTATGCGCTTACATGCAGAAGATAAAATTCACGGACGGTATCGCGAAGAAGAACGGTGGAATCGGATGTTCCGAGAACGGGAAAATCGACCGAACCGAACAAAAACCCTGACCGAGATTGAAGCTCCAATCGAACAGATAGAGAAATTAGTGGAGGAATCGATCTGATCGCAAAGGCAAAGAAGAATTCGAGAAGTTGGGGAATTTCAGGAGATTCGAATGGGAAATGAAGCAAATGAGGCGAAAGAAGATTGATTCGTATTTGGAGGAGAGAGGGAGAGAGAGAGAGGGGCCAAGTAACTTAACTTAATATAAGCGCCCTGTATTTTATGAATTTTCCTGATTCACCCTTCACATCCTAGAATTAATTACGTTTTGCCCCAGAACTCTGTTGGCGTTCACTACGAGGATATTTACCGTGTTTAATTTAACTATTAAAAAAAAAGCTAATTAATACTCTTCAAACTTTATAAAACAAATTGGATTTTTTTTTCACATTAAAAAGGGGCATTATCAAAAATACCCTTAAAATGCTACTTCTACTTCAAGACCTACCCTGATCACATGTGACCAATATGACCGAAATATAGTATGGTCACATTTTGATTTTTATCGATTATAACGTTAAATTTATGGTGATCACACTAATTCATTATGTTTATACCTTGTATATCTTACTAATCATTTGATTAAAACATCATAAATTTAACGTTATGAACAATGAGATCAATATGTGACCACACTATATTTCGGTCACATTGGTCACATGGTCACAAGGGTAGGTGTTGAAGTAGAAGTAGCATTTTAAGGGTATTTTTGATATAATGCCCATTAAAACACTCTAAGTGTCAATCAAAAAATCTTTGCGATGATCTTAAATGCAAAGCCAATTAAGTTATTGGAGAAAGTCAACAAATTTACCTTAGATTACGGTAATCTTCTAAACTACAAGTCTAGTCACTTTCAAGTGCAGACAGATAATATTTAATGAATATCATTAGTAATTTTCTATGAAATAAAAGATATTAAGAAAATTAGAGTTATATCCTTCGTAAAGCAGATAAAACCCCATTATCCGTGGCGGGCCCAAGATTTGGACTGTTTGGCTATGGCTACAGCCAGGCTTAAGCATGTTATCAATTCAAGGTGCATATTGAATGATTGGGAAAATAGATGCTTGCATATGATTTTTTTTAATATAAGGAAATAAAAGATATTAAGAAAATTAGAGTTATATCCTTCGTAAAGCAGATAAAACCCCATTATCCGTGGCGGGCCCAAGATTTGGACTGTTTGGCTATGGCTACAGCCAGGCTTAAGCATGTTATCAATTCAAGGTGCATATTGAATGATTGGGAAAATAGATGCTTGCATATGATTTTTTTTAATATAAGGAAAAAATGGAATTATTTGCCATTTAAAAAAAAAAAAAAAAAAAAAAAAAAAACAAAGGGCCATGGGGAAGCTCTCTGAATTTATGGTGGATGCGGGATGATGTAGACACGGTGAAGGGAAATGACAAATAGACATGTTTAAATATTGTTTTTTTTAAAAATAATTTTAGCAGAACAGAAAAGGTTGTAAATATTATACCCTTTAAAATAAATGGTTTCGTAAATCTAAAATATAATGAATCATTAGAAAACAATACATAAATCAAATTTATATGATGAGTTCATGACTATAAGCTTTTAAAATTCGGCACGAGTTTAGCATATTCTCAATTATGATATCATTTTATCAGGAATTTATTCGGAGACATACATATGCACGTGGATCCCTGCGTTCGAGTAATTTTACTCGGTGACAATGTCATGGGCACATGACCGACAGGTTATAGTGTCCCTTCTGGGCGTTCCATCCATGCCACGAATAATATGTTCATAATAAATTAGGCCACTTTGAAATTGTATAAGCACCTGATTTTGGTCCTCACTTATACGTACGGGTGAACAAGTGGTGATTATTTAATAATAATATGTACAAGGCACCCCTATAAATATTTGTAATTGCACGTCCATTTCCAGATGCTAGTCCTCCGTATACGTGATTGTGTTGGAGCTTTTTTTTGTATAAAAAGGGAAGAAAAATGCACTCCCTACCAACAATAATGTTTTTATATCTATATTTAATAAAGGGTACGAAATCTTTATATATATATATATAAATATAGGTATATATAGTGAAAGAGAGAGATTACAGAAAATGAAGAGTGGGCATTGGCTCTTGCAGAGATAATGCTGAGTCAGACCAAAAGGGACTCGTCGACGTCAAAGCGAGAGGGCTCTGCTCTCATCCCTCTCGTCAACGCCGCCACATCGCGCTTCTCATTTCCCCAACTACCCTCACCTTCTGTCCGCTTTTTTATTTTCATATATATATATATTATAATAGCAATATTCGGACGCCACTAATTTCCAGATCCATATAAATTTACATATTCGATATTTATATAAAGATTCGGTTATTATCAATCAAATAATCTATATTCTGGTGTTTCATCGCCGCCTTGTTAAGTTTTTCTTTTACCTCCAACAACAGAACCACGGATTCAACAAATTTATGTTGTACTAGTACCACTTGATCATTTTGTTTTTTTTTTCCCTCAAAAAATGAAGCACGTATTGTTTTTAACACACCAAATATTTAAAAAGAAACAATAATCTTTTGGAAACTCAGGTCAATATTATTTTTTCTACCATATTTTATAAAAGGGTGGTTAATTTAAAAATATTAAAGTGATATATGAAAAACAACAAAATTAAATAAATAGAGCAATGGAGAATCATTCATCTGCCTCTTGCTAGCTGCTATGGCATGGGATGATCATTGGGGAATGGACAAAACAAAGAATTGCATTCCATACGTAGAATTTTGCAGGGCTACATAATTCAGAAAGCCCAATATAAGATATTGGGCTTTGGCTTCAAGCCCACTAAGAAATGAAGCTCATCTGCTTATGGCTTATACGACGTCGTTCCATCTCCATTCTCCATAGATCTTCGCTGCAAGGTCAGGCGGCCCAACGTTCTTCAATATTCAAACCCAAAAAAACGTCAATCACGGAGAGATCGGGCGGAAATTGTTCTGCTCGATTCGATTTTGATGTCTCTGATACACCTGTTTGTGTTCGCGTTTCTGCTGAGCCACGAAGTTGCGGCGTCGTTTTCGCCGGGATCGCGGTCGATTCTCCGGGAGATCGGCGGCGACGCCGATCAGAAGGATAACGCCGTAGAATTGAATTTTAACAACTTCTATTCGGTTCTCCATGGTACCCCTGCGAGATACGCCATTGTGGAGTTCTTCGCCAACTGGTTTGGCTCTGATTCTTTCTGTCATGTTTTTTTTTTACTCCGGAACATTGGCTTCCATTGTTTCTATGAAATCTTATAAATTTGTTAGATTTGGTCGGGAGGTTTATGTTCCTCTTACTTTTTTGTTTGCTTGTTTATGTTTGATCCCGGTGGCCATCTTTATCATCACCTGCTCGTGCAATAATCTTTGGAAATTGTACTGATTTTCGGGCAATGGTTAACATATCTGGGAATATTGAACTTCTATCGTTGCGATCTCTATTTTCTTATGCTTTTATTGAATCTTTGTGTATCTGACTGTCATTATCCTTGGGGAGATAGATTTTCTTAGCGCAACCTTCAATGGAAGGGATTGTAGATGAATACATGAATGTGAAACGTTTATATTTCAGACAAAGTAATACACGCAGTTACTAACATGGCTGTCGTTTAACTTATTTGTTTCAGGTGTCCTGCATGTAGAAACTATAAGGTAACATACCATTGCATTTTGTTCACTGTTGGTTCCTTGTTCTCGTTTCATTTTCGTGAATCTTTACTGTTGCAGCCTCACTATGAAAAAGTGGCAAGACTATTCAATGGGGCAGGGGCAATACATCCTGGAATCATTTTGATGACAAGAGTTGATTGTGCCCTAAAGGTACTTACCACCTTGTCCACGATACTCATACATTTTCGCTCTGAAATTTCTTTATCTGCTTTTGTTATTTTCCTGGACTTTGTCAATGATATTGGGACATGGAAATTCTTGTATGGTCGAGAGATGTTCTTTAAAGTCTCTGGCTTTCTCCCTTGATATAAAAATCGTATTGGATATTTTTCTTTCATATATATTCTGACACTAATGTGTTCTTTATGACTTCCTTGGCAGCTCAGATAAATACCAAGCTCTATGAAAATTTCTCTGAGAGTCATTACCCAATGTTGTTTTGGGGCCCTCCTACGAAATTCGGCTCTGGAAGTTGGGAACCTAAACAAGAGAAAAGTGAGATACGTGTGATTGATGACGGGCGCACGGCTGAGCGTCTGCTGAACTGGATTAATAAACAGATAGGCAGGTATGGTATGTGATATACATTGCACAATTAACAGAAGTGCAGACCAAGTCTGTGTTTCTTGATTAGTGTTCTTGGGCCAGTAGGCCGCTAAAAACCCTTTTTCTGTTAATTCATTGTGATGTGGCAGTCTTTCAATTTTTGTGCAGTTCGTATGGTTTGGATGACCAGAAATTTGAAAACGAGCATCATCCATCAAATATATCTGTCAGTGACCAGGTCTCTCTAGAGTCTAGAATGATTCGATTACCTCTTTGGTACAATGTAGATCTTCTTTTAATACAACAGACTAAAGATATAACTGTTTTTATTTTTTCGGCATGAAAGATTTCTCAAGCTGTAAATGACATCGAGGAGGCAACAGCTGAAGCTTTTCATATAATTTTAGCGCATAAGGTTGATGATTCTTTTGATCTTTATGCTTTTTTGTTCGGCTTCCCTGTTTTGCTTTTGTTGCTAAGTGGTATTCATTCATGGCTACAACACTTGACATCCACAGACAATCGAGTCATCTGAAACCAGTGCTTCGTTTATTAAATTTCTCCAGCTTCTTGTGGCACATCATCCTTCGAGAAGGTAAAGATGCATGTTCCTATTGGTCATGTACGTTATGCGGTCTGCTCTTTTTTCATGCCTAGTTGTTGGTAAATTTCGTTAGGTGCCGCAAGGGAACTGCAGAAATACTTGTGAACTTTGATGATGTATACCCATCTGGGGTTTGCTCTTAAGATAATAACCACGATGCTGGCGCAAAAGATGCCCTGGGAAACTTCCATATATGCGGGGAGGATGTTCCCCGTGGTTATTACGTCAGTTAATTCCTTTACTTCGTGTCTTAATATGCTCCTGATCATGCTAGAATGGGAAGGCATGGAAATCTGATTGTCCCATTTTCTGTACATGTTCCTGTTGGCAGATGTTTTGCCGTGGCAGCAAGAACGATACTCGTGGATTCAGGTATTGTTTAAATCTTCTTGTAGTAGAATCAGTCCTTTGTCACGCCCCATCTTGCAAGAGAAGTATCCAAGTTTTGAATGGTTAACTGCAGCTGCGGATTATGGGTTCTGATGCATTCACTTTCTGTGAGGATTGAAGATGGAGAGAGTCAGTTTGCATTCACAGCCATATGCGATTTCATCCACAACTTTTTCATGTGTCAAGACTGCCACCGGCATTTTCACCACTTGTGCACAAGGTATAGCCTATGTGCGAGTACTCGCGGTCCAATCGTTGCAGTGTCTCTACTCATCTAACCACGTGTACCCTTCCTGACAGCATCAAGACTCCATCCAAAAAGGCCCGCGATTTTGTCTTGTGGCTCTGGAGCATGCAAAACAAGGTCAATGAGAGACTCATGAAGGAAGAAGCATCTCTCGAGACAGCTGACCCCAAGTTTCCAAAGTTCGTATGGCCGCCAAAGCAGCCTTGCCCGCCGTGTTCTCTCTACCGGCCAGAAAAACATCGAATGGGATCATGATGAAGTTTACAAGTTCTTGAAGAACCACTACGGGCATTCTCCCTTGTCGCTTGACAAGGAAAAGGGTCTCATCCGAAACGAGGAGGCAACGACAAATGCAGAAGACATGGCGACGCCTACCAATGCGGTTGTAGTTCCCATCGGAGCTGCATTGGCGATCGCCCTTGCCAGCTGTGCATTTGGAGCCCTTGCTTGTTACTGGAGATCGCGGCAAAAGAGCCGGAAACATTACAGAATTCCGCATTATCGAAAGAGATACAATAATAACTATACGGCTATGAGCTCTTTCAGTAACGGTGGAAACGAAAGGGAAAAGGAAAAAAAACTCGCGCGTTGGCTTTTAACTTGTAGGGATCTTTTTCAGGCCAAGGAGAAGCTGGAACTAGGGCTTTGTTTTTGTATCTTACAGACAACAATGCAGAGACGTTAACAAAGGATGTTTTTGTATCTTTTCCTTCCACATTCATGATGTAGTCGATTTCAGATTTTTTTTTTTTTGGTGGGTCGTTAACGAAGGATGATTTGGATTTAGGGTGAATCCACTCAGAATTGTTGGTTTGCCAAAGGAATTGACCTTTTTAATATAATGGTAATATAAATATGTGGGCACAAATCCAAAACTTTCTTATGACAAAACCGCCTCCTCTAGAACCCTACTTCTCTCCTAAGAAAAACACCCAGAAATCAGTTCCCCTAAGCATAAGATCATCGTCTGTCAGAAAGTTTCTACCCCTTCTTCACCAGATCCATCATGAAATCTCATCCTTGTTCCTCACTGTAACACCGAGCTTACCTGCAACTATCACAGTGGAAGCCATATCCAGAAACATCCCATGCTCCACAACCCCAGGAAGCCTCAAGATCGCATCGCTCGCCGCTCTCAGATCTCCCATCTCCTTCTCCATGTACAATTCCACCACGTAATTCCCATTGTCCGTCACGAACGGCTTCCCCATCTCCCGACGGAGCTTCGCGACACAACCGCACCCTTCGAACAGTTGTCGGAGCTTCTCCTCCGTGAATTTCCAGCAGAACGGTACGATCTCCACCGGCAAAGCCAGTTTGCTTCCCCCTATGTGCTTCACTAGCTTCGTCTCGTCCACTATCACCACGAACTTTCTCGAAGCCCCCTCGATCATCTTCTCTCTCAGGAGTGACCCTCCTCGGCCCTTCACCAGGTTGAGATCCGGGTCGACCTCATCGGCGCCATCGATGGAGAGATCGACGATGGGGTGGGCGTCGATGTCCGAAAGAGGTATCCCGAGGGAGAGGGCCTGCTCCTCGGTTTTCTTCGATGTGGGAATTCCGACAATGTTCTCGAGCTTGCCTTGTCTGAGAAGCTCGCCGATTCGGTCGACGGCGTGTTTGGCGGTGGAGCCGGTTCCTAGGCCAATGACCATTCCCGACTCCACGAACTCGACGGCTTTGTAAGCTGCGATTCGCTTGAGCTCGTCCTGGGTTAATATCGCAGGAGGCGGCGAGTTTACCTCCATGGCTGGTTTCTCCGAGCTGATGAAGAGAGGATCGTACGCAAGCGCCATTCAGCCCCAAACAAAAAATTTCCAGGAGAATCAAACAGGAAGAGATTCGGGCAACTCCTAGAAGAAATTCAAAGGGAAAACCGGAAATTGAAAAAAGCCCGGAAAGAGTTAGATTAAAAGATATCCAAAATCAAAGAAACCCCGGTAAGAGGTTTCAGACAACCCAGAAAGAACTAGATTAAAACAAATGGAAATTTTGCAGAAGCCTCGGGAAAATTTGGAAAGAGAGACAGAGACCGAGAAATCAGGGGATGGGGGACGAGGGGATGGTTGAAGGAAGGGAATTGTGTAAATAGAGAAAGAGCTAAGAAGATGAATAGCAATTGTGTGGAGGCGGAGAATGGAGAATGGAGAGTGGAGAGATAGGGTTTTAGGGAGACGGCGTCGAATAAAGACACTCCCTTTGATCGGTCCTCATCGGGAATCGACACTCCGAATCTGTCGGATTCGATCCTCCCTTTTTTTTTATTCGGCTTCTTCTCTTATCTACGGTGATTTAAAAACCCAATTAAAAGAAAACTCATCCATTTGGATTAAAGTTGCGTCTTCCTCCAATTATATTTTTTATTTTTCACGCAAGGAATCGACATTATGAAAGTTTTACGAAATCTGAAAAGAAAAAAAAAATCATCGTACATGTATGTGTGTATTGAAAGTGTTGGGTCAAAAGAAAAGCAAGTTGCGTTAGCGTGAGCGTGTTGTGTTCCATTTACATGCCCGGGGGGAGGTGGAAAATTGATATTTTGCCACTTTACACTTTTCATCTCCTAATTGTTGATTCTTTATTCCGAGAATTAACATTTAAATAAAATAAAACAAAAATCATTCGACTATAAGCTCAACCTCGATTCGGTTCACATTAGTCGGTTCGACAAGAATTTGACAAAATATATGTATAAACGGAAATTTTTGTTTTGTTTTTTAAAAATTGAATATCGTGTTTTTTTTTTAAAAATTTTTGCTCATCACCCAAAAAAAAATAAATGAAAAGGATATTGCCAAATTATAATATCAACTATCAAGTCACGAGGTGGAGGTTTTTTTGGGCAATGATATATCATAGGATTCATTAGAGATGGGCCTATTGGGCTTACGCATAATTCAGACAGTTGGGCCTTAGCAGTCTCCTAATTAATTGGTCCCCGAAATTACAGTTTTATTATTTTTCATGTAAAACCGAAGTTAATAACACGGCGAGAAATGTATTTTAGGTGTCATTAGTTTTCGGAGTTTTTAGATTTTAAAACTTAGAAGAAAAAAAATGACAATCAAATTTCTTTTAATTTGATTTTCCTAAAACTCAAAAATCAAATTTATAAAAAAAAATTAACTAAAAACCAAAAGCCACATTTTTTTAGATTTACACAAAATCCAAAATCCAAAATCCAAAATCCAAAAACCAAAAATTAAAAACTAAAATAAAAAAACCTTAGTACCTGTTAATATTCTCTAACAATCCTCTTACTGTTCCCTTTAACATATACGACTAATGATTTTCTAAGGCATATTAAATATAACGTCATCATAGAAGAAAAAAAAATTGAGAATTCAATATAAAACAAAAAAATATATAATATCAGACTAAATACAAAGAAACAATCAAAGAATATGTGTATACATATGGCTATAATGTATCTAATTACAGAAGAAGAAAAACGGGTATATATTCACCGATCAGCTGAGGTGTCCGGCGGAGGCGAGGATCCAATGAGCGAAATCGAGAAGGCGGAAAGCGACGACGGCTGAAGAGATCGGAACGCTGATGAGAAGGAGAAAGAGCGTTCCAAAGGCGACGCTGGGGCGAGAGTTCATGAGGAACGTCTGGAGGAGGCCGACGGAATCGCAGACGAAGGAGTCGTAGCTGCTGTAGAAACGCTTCTCCCAATCCATCCAATCAGAGGGAGGCTCGTAGTTGCGCTCCATCATCTTCATCTCGTGGATCCGTTTCCTGAGAACGATCATGTTCTCGTCCACCACTCTTCCTCCTCCTCCGTAGTAATCCCTCCCGTTCTGCGGCGGCGGCGCGGCGGCGGCTGATATGCACAGCTTGCGAGGTCGAACGGCGATCTGGTCGACTCTCCGGGAATGCAATGGGTTGAATCTGAGGAAAGAAGAGGATGACGAAATGAGTGCGGATTCCATCGACTTTGTATACGGGACAGGAAAAATCTTAGGGTTTTGCGTCTGATGATTGTTGGATTGGAGATGCGTTGGATGAGGAGAACAAGTGGAGGGATATATATATAGGATGGAGGGTTTCGATTGTGAGTATATGATTATTTCATCGATATCCTCCTTCCTTTCTCCTTAAGTAATAAAATATTTTTTTTTAATTTAAATTAAAAAAAAAAAAGGGGGAGGGGGGAGTGTGGGGGCAAATTGATAATGACAATTGATAGAAGCAACATGGACATGATGTGGGATATGATTAGATTAGCGCGTTTGCCTTCTCATGGTGGGGTCCACTTTGTCAACCGTCGTTCTTCCTACTCCAATTTCTGTTACAGAATGACGTGGCTTTTTTCATTTATTTCACAATAACCAAATCCAAATCCATATTTACTTTTGTTGGAATGATTACAAATGTTTTGTGAGTTTTAATCGTAAAAAACGATGTTTGATTGTGACGTACTCATCCCGAAAGCGTGTTCGGCCTCTTTTCCTCCAGTGGCCCCCCTCCCTCCCTCGATTATTTAATATATATACATATAATATTGCTTGATTCATTATGATTTCACTTTTGTCATTTATTTAAGCATCTACACGGAAATCACCCTACCAAGCCGGTGAATATTTCCCCTTTTATTAATTGATTATATTATTTAATGACGCCTCCAATCGTTCTCAGTCCCTTTGTCTCCGTCAGGGTTTAGAGTTTCTATTTTTTTTTTTTTTTGTTGTTGGTTGGATTCACTTCTCAAGTTTAGATTTTCAGGTAGAAGACGTGAACTTGCAGGGACAAGGAATTAAAAAGTTACAGAAATGTAAATGCGAAATTACAATGGGGAATTCTCAAAAAAAAAAAATTACAATGGGAACATATATGCATGAAAATGAAACGTAAAACTTATTCCACACGAGTTATGATAAAGAGTACCGCAATTTTCTTACCAATAAAATAAAAAAAAAAAAAGGCGTAAATTACAAGGGAGAAGGGAGACTGTGATCTGTATGGCATTGGCTTGTACGTATCCCGTTGCCTTTGACTTTCTGCCGTTGGGCTGGGCGGCTCTTTGTTTTAAAAAAAAAAATTATATCCGATTGCCTTAGACTTTTCAGGTTGGGCTACATACAATGTTCTCAACATTAATATGCTTTATTTCTTATTTTGTTTTTTTATTATTATATACTATTTCCTGAAATGAAATACTTCACATCTACATATTATACATATATGTAGCTGACTTCTTTCGGTATATAGATTCTCCGGGACATTGTTTATCACCATTTAAATCCATCACTGAAGACAATTAAAGTATTTTTTTTTTTTTTTTGTTTACAAATGAGGATATCATACCTCAAATGAGTGAATGGCACCAGACAAGAGTATGGAGAAACCTTCTCATAAGACCGCAACAACCCCTTCTTTTGTGCAATCAGTAAATGGTGTCATTAGCCCCTGTCCCTGTTATCCATAAACACCAACCTCAGCTCGTTAAATCGTTAAATGTCTGCTTTTTTATCATATGAAAGAAATAATCACAACAACAATTCAGAGCACTCAACTTACTATTTTATTTTTTTTGGAGCGTCGCCGTGAATCTAACGCGCCCCCGAATGATTTTATAGTATTTATTTTACAAACCTTCCAGTACAAAGGGACGGATTTGGTCGAGTTCCGGAGATTCATCGTCAAGCAGCCGCCGGGGACCTTCGGCCTCCACTTGATCGGCAGAAGGCTCAACACCTTCTGCACCTTCCAGTAGCAGTTCTGCATTGCCGCTTTCGCCATGGCCAAGTCCAAGTGCCTCGAGCTTTTGATACATTGGCTTATTCTTCTCCAGGAGAAGATATGCTGCGAAGTACCAGAACAACATAATCCTGGTTTGAGCTGCTATTGTCTCTCTTATACGGCTTCCTCCAAAGGAAAGCCTTCCCAGCGCCTGCCCTCCCAAAAAATTTACCCAAAAAAAAAAAACTCAGAATCAATGAAAATGTAAGAAGGTTTGATTGGTTTTGACATATACAGCTTGTCACCTGTTCTCCTGTCCGGATGTCAAATGAGTTCTGATGATCAAACTGAAGGCCGCTGAACTCATTTATACACAATCCCTGGAAAGCCCTGTATTAAAAAAAAAAGGGACAGATTTGATCATATCCCCTTTCAAAGAAGGGGTTGGAGAGATTATTATAAAGAAGAACGGTGTGGAAAGGGTTTCACCATCTGATGAGTGAAACACATGGAATCCAGCGGAAGATGATCGGAGTATTGTCTGCATTGACGTAGTACCCTCCAAACACGATGAAAACAGTCATAACGGATGGTCCCACGGCCATTGCAGCCTCTGTGGTTGGGACCATACCCCCAACAGTCAGACCCATTGCAGAGGCCGCAAAAGACTCCACCGTCACTATCCCGCAAAACTTTCCAAATCTGCCACGGAACATATCTTTTGTTAGCCCTATTCGGACCACATGTGAGTTTCGATTTCCATTGGATCGTTGGTTTAGAAATACAGATGCGTGTATTTTTGTATAACTGATGTTTCAGTCTGTAGGTGGTTGATCAAATAAACAGACAGCTCAACAAGTATGGAGCCTACACAGTGTTTGTATTAAGAATCCAAGAGCAAATGTTTTCCCAGCATACTGACGCTAAGGCTCGCAGTTTTGTTAATTACTATGTGTCATCAATCTATGCGTAAACAGTGCCTCTGCTAACACCAACTAATGTATTATGTAGTCAAGCCATCCCACCAGAAAAGCTAGCAAATAGTGAAAGATGAAAAGCAACGGAATTACCTGGACAGAGTAGGATTTAGTCGCGCCATGGGGTATAAGACAGCACCAAACATCAAGGGAAATGCAGCCCCAATAGGAATTTCAGCTATTAATTTAGAGAGCAAGTAAGGACCTAAAGAATAAGACCCTTTTGCACGCTCTCTGTCCACAATCGCACGTTCCTTTGGAAACACTCCGACTGTCTTTGTGAGAGCTGCCATTGCTGTGTTTATCGCAGCCACCTGAAGCAGAAAAACACTCAGGCACATTTAAGGCTACTACCGGTACTTTAAACAAATCCCAATAAAGTACAATATGGTTTAGACCTGAAGCAAACCCATCCGGTCTTGGATTGACGTCTGAGATCTCCCAATTCTCCAGAAAACTGATCCAAATATCAGTGCAGAAGCAATTGACATTCTGGCACGCACTTTGTTGGTGGGCCCATCTCGAGAAGCCTATGGAATCACTTGAAGATGTCAGGAACACAAACTGTTCAAGATAATACCAAGTACGATAGTAAAAACGACGTAAAGATGCTTCTCCAGTCTTTGGAGTCACTTAAGTTTTCAGTAACTCAAACTGTTCAAAGTAATGTCAGGCAAAAAAAATCAAAGATCCTTGTGCATTAATTTATCTTCCTCTTCATTCTTCTTCTTTCATTCATCACAACGTCATGTACTTCTTAAAGATAAACTAACTTGATCTTATGCAAGCATTTTTATTCCTTCACACGGTTAGATAAATTTTCAGGGGCTAGAAGAAAATGTTTGAGATCCAGCATATAATGCATCTAATTGGCACAATACCTGCATCCAAGCACGTCTAAGTAGTAAGAAGAACTGCCTCCACCAACCACCTTTTTTCTTAACAATAGGTTTCTTGTGAGATCTCATGTTGTTCCTGGTTTGTTCTCCTTTGCCAAGCGGTGTGGCATAAAGAACCGATGATGAACGCTGTGTGAACGCATCAATAAGGGCATGAATTCTCTTCTGCGAAGAATAGACACTCTCAGAAGAACTATAGTCGATGGATATAAGATCTGCCAGAAATTCAGCAGGGTTCACATGATCTGGGCAAAGGAACCTGTTCAGGGATCAAAAGAATAGTGGTAAAGGAACTATTAAAGCAAAGAAATGGATACAATGGATATAGAAAGGGCAGTCAAAGGACAGGAAAGCAACCCGAAGTTCCCAAAGTACGTCAGAGGTTCTTTGCCTGCAGGACCAGCATAGACAATCGCCCCCTCTGTAAGCAACACAATGTCATCGAATTTAGCATATACAGAACCTCTAGGCTGATGTATGGAGCAGACCACAGTATGTCCATCTTGAGCAAGCTGTCTTAATGTCTCCATCACTTTCTCAGCCTGGAAAGCATCAAGCCCTGAACCCAAAACATGTTTTCTTTTGAGTGAGGATGCAATCCATCGACAATCAAAATTTAATAGAGTAGGCATACCGGTTGTGGGTTCATCAGCAAATATCACAGATGGACTAGCGATCAATTCACACGCCAGCGACAAACGTTTCTTTTCTCCACCACTGATCCCACGAACCTTTGCATCACCAACACATGAATCTGCACAGCTAGCCTTTTGGAGAAAACAGGCCAATGGTGAAGGAAACAGACAGAACAGAATCATGCCCCTAATGTCCGAATTCGAAGCTCCAAACTACATTTCTGAAATGGAAAGGCTCTTACCAGACCCAGGTTGAACAAGAGGTTGTCCACATACGCGTCTCTTTCCTCCTCCGAAGAGATCTCCCGAAGCTGAAGCTCTGTCGCGAGAGAAAGCGTTTCCCGCACTGTCAGCTGCGAGAAGAACAAGTCCTCCTGTCTCACAAACGCAAACCTGCGACAGCAAGATGGAGAGCGATTTCACATAAATGTAGAAATTGTATAAGCGGTGGTTCTCACAGGACCTACTTATAATCTTTGTCCGAGCTCGGTTTCCCATCGATCTCCAAAAGGCCCGACAGATGCAAACGGGGCGATGCGTTTAGCTGACCAGCGAGAATATTGAGCAATGTTGTCTTGCCAGACCCAGATGGACCCATTATTGCAAGCAACCTCCCAGGTTTTGCTTCTCCGCACACATTTTTTAGCAGAAATCGCACCTGTGAGCCATTTTAACACCAAATGCACAACAACATCTTCTTAGATTCTCAGAAATTTTAAGCACGATGAAGCTGAAAGCGAATTCCTGAACATGCATAGGCTAACAATTCTGATTCCACTCAACGAGAAACAACCTGGCCATTGGATAAATCCTACACCTACGTTAAATTTTAGCAGAGAATAACATTTCGAAATGCGAATAACAGAGGGGTTTCTCTCATTTTCCGGGCATCCAAACGGGTAATGGAAAGAAAACCCAGAAACTAAAACACGCTCTCACCGATTTGAAAGACTTATCCGAAAGCGAGCACGTGATGTTCTTCCAAAGGATGGTGACAGGACGAACTTTCCGCGGAAATGAAGCTTCGTCTTCATCTCCGGCACCGTCCATCTCACCATCGCCATCATCGGCGTCGCTGTCAGGCAAGAGCGTTAGGCCTGGCCCTGAAAATAAGCGGAACAACAGACCGGCAGCCATGGCCGCCAGAACTCGGGAGACTCCGTTCCCGCCGATTCCCGAGACGACATGGACCAGCGATTTCCCGCCAAAACCCACCATGTAGTTGGCTGTCTTCTTCTCCTTGGAAGCTCTGGAGAGAGGTGAAGGAGCTCAGCGCCAAGCGAAGTAATAGAAAACGGCTTCGGTATTCCATAATATCTTTGGTGGTTAATACTTAATTATATTTTAAATTGGAACTAATCGTATTTCCGACGTCGTTTTATAAGCATCTAGATAGCAGAACGACGCCGTTTACAGAAGGAGAAGCCGTGTTTCTTCGTTTAATCAGCAATGACCAATGTTTAATTGGAGGATAAGATGACACGTGTGGATTCCAGGATCAGGTGAGTTCGCAGGCCCAGTGGGTAACTCATCGGGCTTCACTTGGAAAATTCTTACATTCTGTCATTTGACTGCGATGAATTTCTGTCTTTGAGCTGTACGTACATAAACATTCTGTTACGTTATGCAAAAACAAATTGATTTGAATGTAAAAATATAAAAAAAAAACGGTAATCGAATTGAATTTGATATAAATAATTTTTTTTTGTTAAACTTTTGATATAAATATTGAATAGTTATAGTTTTTTATGATTGAAAAAACGAAAATAAAAATCAATGAAAAATAGATATTTTTAAGAAGGAATATTTTTTATCTTTTAAACCGGATTTAAAACAAAATCCAATTGAAATCAAATCCATATTGAATCTAACAAAAAAAAATGAATATAGATTATCTAAAATCTAAAGACAAACCCAAATATAATTGAACCCAAAACGGAAATGGTCATTCTATATGCAATGCTCTCCACCACAACAATTCAAAAATCAGTAAAAGCAGATTTGGAACAGGACTCACAAAGAGCTCATGCCTCGACGAAGAACAAGCAAGCACACCGGACTTGTAACGAACAGAACCCAGAAACCTAGAAACTCAACCAATCCACTATGAACTCTCGTATGGCTCCCAGACGACACAAGCCCATCCGTCTTCACTTCCAGAGTACCAATAGCTCCAGCGATCCCATGAACGACTACTCTCTCGCCCAAGAAAACTTCTCTCTCCACGAGCAGAACTCCGTTTAGCCTAACGCCGCCGTTGAATCTGGTCACGTTGATCGTGAATCCCTCCATGTAAGTCCGCAGCTCAGCCCCATCTTCGAGATCGGAGAGTTCCCTCCAAGAAATCTTGCACGGCAACACGTGGCTGAGGAAGAGGGATGCCTGTTCTCCGAATCGGAAGGATAAATCGATTACAGATTCGTCTATCGGAGCAAACACAGTGATCGAGGCTCCGTCCGCGACTTCGCCTATCTGCGTTTCCAGAAACGATGCCATCGCAGCGTAGCCTTTGGACCTCAATGCCTTGGCAGCTATCACGAAGGACTGCTTCTCTCGCAGATCGGAAAATCTGCCGCTGAACGGGGCCGTGCACGAGAGATTTCCGTGATCCGGGTCCGAAATTTCGAATTCCGAGTCGAAAAACCCGTCTACCTCGAAAACCACCAGCGATCTATCGTCGTACTCGGGAGATCCACTTGTTATCTTGACGCCATTAAGTGAGAGAACTCCGTCGTAGGGGGACGATGTGACGATTAACGATCGGTTGGGCGTCAGAGTCGGGATCTTCGTGCCGGCTGAGAGCGAGCCACGAGTTTCCGGTGAGAGACGCATCGGCGAGTAATGGAGGTGAATCTGATCGAGAGAAGGCTGGCCAAACCGCTCGAAAACAGCGTCTGAAGGAGCGAAAACTGTTAGGGATGGATATTCCGACGATGGCGTGACTCGTTCGCCGCCATATTGCATCACAAGGGACATTCCGGTGAGGCCGGAATCCCAAAGGGTTTTCACGGCGTCGGGGACGGAGTGGGAAGGAAGAGCGACGGAGAGAATGAAGTAAAGGGGGAGGGAGCAGAGGAAAAGCTTGGCGCCCACCATTAATGGAACTTGGAGCTTGCCTCTCTTCTTTATTTTCTTGTTGCTTTCTTTTCTTTCTTTCTTTCTTTAAGCCTGTCTATAAAGGAAGCAAAATGGAGCTGAACGATGAACTTTGGAGGGAAAAACTCGTCGTATAACGTTCGGCCACGTGGAGGTACATAATCATCGCTCAACCGTTTCCATGATCCGTTACACGGTGCCCCCACCCTGCGCCAAACAGCGTCGAACGTAATGACAGAATTGCCCTTCATGATTTTACCGTGAGAGCCGGGACCTAGTTTAAAAAAATTTGTCTATACCCCCTAATTCCAAAAAAAAAATCAAAAGGGAACAGCCAAAAATCACTCAGAGGAGGTTAAAAAAACAAGGAAGCGCGCGGTTGGATTTCTCATTGAGGGTAAAAAAAAAAAAAAAGCAGGCGAGATCACAAGAGTCTTTTCAACCAGAAATGTCGAAAACGGTGGAGTAGTATACAATCACACACCAAGCAGTTTATCCCACCCGTCTGCTGTCGGAAGAGAGGAGCGTGCAATCACTGAAGTCATCGACAAGACTATAGAAATCCTAAATGGAATACCAAAGGTAAACCAAACATTGTCTGAAAATTTTCGGCGAAACGATAGAACCGAGGGAGATAACTCACATGAAGGCTCGGGCGCAACGATCCTCACCCCATCGGCGGACCACTGGAGGTCATCTATCCCACCAGCAAGGGTCCTGATCTCGTTCTTCAGCACCAATCCGTTGTGCGTTCCCCAGATCCGAGCGACGGTGACGGGATAACAATACTCGCGGTAGATATCTACTGCCTCAGATCACCAGAGACGCAAGTAAATGTATCACCAAATTTCGCCATCTTCGAATCCCCGATGAAGAGTCGGGGAGAGAGTGCGTGTATGTGTGTCGTCGGTTTTTTGGATTTATTTCATCGGCAATTGGTGGAATTTAAGCGGTAAAGGCCGCGAATTCAGAGAGGGCCAGAGTTGGCGCGTGGTATGAACTTTCGGGTCGATTTACGGGTTTTTAATACAGATGACAGTTTTGTCCCCATATGACCATGATTCTGGGCCCATTACGTTAACTTATCGGGTCTTGAATATTTGGCCCAGATTCCATGCCGATGCAACTCACAATTTCATGAGATTTTTTTTTGAAATATCTATCGTTGAGTAGTAGAAAATTGAGACTTTCAACTAAAGATGTGTGCCGGTCAATAATTAGCTGATTATATTACCCTAAACTTTTTCTTTGCCTAAATAAATTTCCCTTTGTTTTGATTAATCGCTTTAGCTTTTTTCAAAATTGTGATACTTTTCAGGAAGATTTTTCTATCTGTTAGATTTTTTATTTTTCTTACTTATATATATATATAAATATAGGATATTAAAAATAACACGTACATTTTCCACGCAAATAATAATCATTCGGATTACTGCGGATTTTGGGAATTATGATAAGATTCCAATACCCCCTTTCACATTTGAATGTCATGTAATTTGGAGGGTAGTGTTAGTAATGAGGAGGTGGTTTCCCCGATGAGCGCCGCATTCAAAGCAAATGAACCGCCACGTCACCTCATTCCCCTCATTTATATTTATTTATTATTTTTTTTTAATTGCATCACTTCATTATGCGTTTTTGTCGTGTGTTAAGTAAGTATCCCAACCTATATCTTTTTCAGGCTTATATTAGTTTTGTCCTCGAATTTCTGTCGTACTATATGAGTTACTTAAATATACGTTCAAGTACAGCGTGCAAATAATTAACTGAATATATATATATGTGTGTGTGTGTGTGTGTGTACGTGCGTGAACAATTTGACAAAATATAAATCTATTAACTTATTTCTGACCAGAGCTGCTTACGATTTTGTTATTCCAAACAATTTTATCCAACATTTTATGAAGGAAATATAATGTATATTCAAACTTTTACTTCAAATGTTTTCAAATTATTTAAGCAGCCTCGTGTCTATTTCGGGGTTTCCATCTTCTCTGGGTGGCTACTATAAACATTCGAATATTTCAAAACAATACAATTTTCTTGACCGTTGAACAAGAAACAAAAATGTATATACATATGTAGACAAGGTATGAATATGATGATAATAAAATTCGTTGCAGAAGACAATATTTGAAACATTTTTTATATGAACTGAAAAGTATATAACGTGCTTAATCACACGCCTACGTGTCTATATATGTACATACACACGTGCATGTGGCTTACGCTATATATATTCCTATGAGATTACCTATACGGTACATATGGATCTTTGATATATTTACGTTGTCTATGTTTTCCGCGGAAGAGTTGTGTATAAACCGTAACATACATATAATTAATTTTATGATATAATATAATAAAAGGTTACGTCAACCGTGAAGTCATTGATGTCGAGCTTCCAAGTTGACAAACGGACCATCATTTTGGACTTTTTATCATAGCTGTTGACACTATTTAAACCCCATGCAAATGTGAAGACCATGTATGACGTAAAGTTACACAAAACCGATCGATTTTGATTTTTTTTACTACGCTTGATAAAAATAAATAAATATATGTATGCATGCGTGTTATAATGTTCAATTATATTTTTATTAAACTTACAAAATTATAAGACAATTACGTAATCACGCGCACGTCCACCACTAATAATCTCTCCAATCATGGTTACATTAAGTTTTGGTACAAATCAAGATAATTAATAGGGAAATCATATTCGTTTGGAAAGGTAAATATAAAGCACGTAACGTAATCCACCATAGTTGAATAATTGTTGAGTTCAAAGTGGGCAAAAAAGTCGGATTGAATTTCAACAAAATAATTCCAATTTGGTCATTTCATGCATATGGAGAGCCACAAAAGTTACACTTTTTTTTTTGTTTAATAATGAAATTTGTGAATTAAAAGATTTATAAAAGGTACCTTTTAATGAAGTAATAGTTTATCATATCACTAATTAAACTTATGTCCAATATTATTTTTATTATAGCAACCAGATTCAAGAAAACCAAGGAACGATTAAATAAATGTTGTGCAAATATGTGATTTCTACAATATATATATATATATATTTCTTCTCTCAGTTTATACACTCGCCATTAGAGCATATCATTTTGTTGAATAAAATTTAAAACTTTTATCAAAGCAATGACGTCATCTGGTATTTGAAAATGTGTGACTAATTAGCATGTTTTCCGTTAATAATTTTTTAAAGTTCCCATGATTCTGGTCGTCATGGTCAACAAAACGAAATTATAAATCTCGAGTCTTTTTTTATAAAGGTTTGTATCTCGAGTCTTTTTATAAACCCCCGCATGCTTTTTGGTTTCAAAACCCACATCATTTAGAACATCAGAAACAGTGAACAACCTAAAAGATCCAAGCTTTATCCATTTAACGAACAGATTTAAGAGAGGGAGAGAGATGGGTAATAGCTTAGGGAGAAAGAAAACGACGAAAGTGATGAAGATAAACGGAGAGACGATGAAGCTGAAGACGCCGATCATGGCGGAAGAGGTCTTGAAAGGGTATCCAGGCTTCGTCTTGTTGGACTCCGAATCGGTCAAACACTACGGCGTCAGATGTTAGAATATTGTTGCACTTGCGCAAGAAGTTAAAGAATATAAAGACCATGGAGAATATAAATAAGATGTCCATAAATGAAATGAGCATCAAGAAAGATCATAATCTTACTCAAGTTCAAGCTAGCCGTTGGAGAATATATGGACAAAATCAATCAAGGAGTCAATATGCTATATTACATATTTGTTACCATAATTGTATCTAGCCGTTTTACACTTATTACCTTTCTATAATATTTTGATTCTATTTTGTATATATATGTATTCTAAAGTCAACACTTAAGAATAAGACATGCAGGAGACATTTCTCCGATACACATCTTCAATACATTTTCATATGCATACTTAATATCTTCATTTCATCATTCTCTTTCACATATACAAAAAACTCATTCATTCTCTTTCATTTATAATTCAAATTTATATAAAAGTCTTCATGGTATCAGAGCGTAAAGGTCCATGAACCCCTCTGTTCCAAATTTCTTTTAATTCCGCTGCATAAAACTCTCGGTCATATACAAACCGAAGAGATTTTGAGTTTTTTTATCCTTCTCATCCGCCAAATACATCCCCAAAAGGTCACATGAAGTGTACTTGGGATGATCTTGGAGGCCTTGAAGATGAAGAAGGAAATCATTGTTCATACATCGAACATGCTAACGGTGTTATAGAGCAATTTTGGTGTACCAAGGAAGAGGTTGAAGCATGGAATAACCTCTCTATAGAAGAAGTTCAAGCCATATGTGTGGATGATGAACCATATTTGGAAGAACAAAACAAGGGGGAATGGGATGTAGAAGACATCCTAAATCAATTCCCACTGCAAATCAAAGAGGCATTGGTGCAAACGGCCAACGCAAACAACTTTGAGTTAAGTATTTCGCTTCTTGAAGATCTCTTTAAAACTAATGAATTTGCTATATTGATTAGAAGGGGTCAAGAAGAAAGCCAAAAAGAGTCTCCCACAAATAAGAAAGAGGACGAAAATAAAGTGGAAGAACTAATATTTCATGAAGATGTTGGTGGCCATGTAGAGGAGATTGAATCGATCATAATGGAGGACAAAAACAAAGGGAGTGAAGAATCTACCATTGAAGAGGATGACCTCATAATGGAACAAAAAATTTCCAAAAAGAAGGCATTAACCATGGAGATTATAACACATCCCCATCCAACTCCTCCAATCAAATCGAATAACACATACTCATGGTTTTACAACTGGGTTTGCAGTCTCTTTCTTTCACCAGTCCGTTTAAATATGTGTTTTCCAAATGATATGCTTGGTTTTGTTAGTTTGTTTAGACAGGAAAAACAAAAAATGATCCCGAAGATTTATGGTGAAGAGAAGCTCACGAGTGAGGGGGAATGGTATGATGCACTCGTATGTTTCTCTACCAAAAAGGATATATCCGAACATAACCTTCCGGTATTACCTATGAGTTTAAACAACTCTAGGCTTGGTAAATCTATTTTTAATATGCTTGTCTTTGATCCTGGTAAAAATGAATGTGTGTTGCATGATGAAAATAAACCTATAAGCACGTTTAGAGTGCATCCTAACATGTTTAGAGTGCGTCGATACATGTTTAGAGTGCAACAAAAGATGTTTAGAGTTCGTCAAAACACGTTTATAGTGCGTCGAAACATAATTAGAGTGCATCAAAACAAGTTTAGAGTGCGTCGAAATATACTTAGAGTGCATGTTTAGAGTGCGTCGAAACATGTTTAGAGTGCGTCAAATACGTTTAGAGTGCGTCCAAACATTTTTAGAGTGCATCCAAACATGTTTAGGGTGTATCGAAATATTTTTAGAGTACGTCAAAACATGATTTAGAGTGCGTCGAAACATGTTTAGAGTGCAACAAAAGATGTTTAGAGTTCATCGAAACATATTTGGAGCGCATCCAAACATGTTTAAAGTGCGTCGAAACATACTAAGAGTGCATCCAAACAAAGGGAGTGAAGAATCTACCATTGAAGAGGATGACCTCATAATGGAACAAAAAATTTCCAAAGAGAAGGCATTAACCATGGAGATTATAACACATCCCCATCCAACTCCTCCAATCAAATCGAATAACACATACTCATGGTTTTACAACTGGGTTTGCAGTCTCTTTCTTTCACCAGTCCATTTAAATATGTGTTTTCCAAATGATATGCTTGGTTTTGTTAGTTTGTTTAGACAGGAAAAACAAAAAATGATCCCGAAGATACGGCAAACCCGGTAACAAACGACGTCGTTTCACCCCGGCTCTAACTAACGGCTACGGTGAAGAAAGACATATCCGACGGCTACGATTAGCTGAAAGTACAAAGGATCTAACGGATGACAATGAATACCTGCGGTAGCCGGTGTTTTTATTTATCGGCAAGCCAACCAAAAGAAAACCTGTGGAAGCCGGCGAACATTTTGTGTGAATTGCAAGAAGATCCAAAAGTTACTAAAATCAATCAAATGACACCTCGATTTTAGTTTGTCATTATTTGTACCCCAATTATATCTAAATTTGGAGTTTAGCAATACAAGCGTAAACCGCGGCATAGTATAAACCTGGGATTAGGTTTTGACTTCTCTGCAGCTGTACATGATTTTAGGTGCTGGATTAGATTGAATATCTCCACCAATCAAAACTAATTAATAATCAAAATGCTAATATTGATTAAGTGGAATGAGCGTGTTTATTAATTGCGTGAAGGAAAGAGCAAGCGTAGATCCTTGTATGATTATGGCTAGAAAATATCCAACTTTTGATTAGAGAGGCGCCGGTGGAGCCCCCAAAGTCAACATTTTTCTAGATTTCGCTGGCCTTTTAATTCGGTTTCATCGCTGCTTTGGCCGTCCCTCTTTTGTCAAACGGCAGGATTCGGCAGTGAAAAGTGTAGAAAAATAAAATGCGGAAATAAAATAAGACAAATAGAAAGAAACGAAATTACTTTTATTGCTACATCTCTTCTTCTTCTGGTTACATTATAATGAAAATGAACTACATATTTATAGGAAAATTAAGAAATAGAGTAAAAAGGAAATATAGACACAATGGAAACAAATCAGATACACAATATTTGGTATAATGATATTGTATCCATTATTATTCTCCATCATATCTCTAATCTTATTTTACTCCAATCATATATTCATTTTCCCACTTTAACATTCCCCCTCAAGATTGACTTTGAAAGAATGAAAAAAGTCAATCTTGAATCGATAATGCTATAAACCGCTCAGACATTTTCATTGTCTCAGAAAAAATTCATAAACCAAAATTTGTTCTTTTAGAGAGCATTAATCATTTTCAAATCACTTCGCTTGACTTTAAAGTTCTAGCTTTAACTCTTTTTGTCATAGCATCTTGCTTGATCTTAGAGTTTTTAGCTTTGACTTTTGTTTGTCATAGCACATCGTTTGAATTTGAATTTTTACTCTCCTTCAAACGATTTGGATATATGAACATCCAAAACGCTAAAGAAAGAAGAGATTAGAAAAAAAAAAACATATAGTCCAGATCGCAACGCTGCTCTGATACCATGTAGAAAAATAAAATGCGGAAATAAAATTAGACAAATAGAAAGAAACGAAATTACTTTTATTGCTACATCTCTTCTTCTTCTGGTTACATTATAATGAAAATGAACTACATATTTATAGGAAAATTAAGAAATAGAGTAAAAAGGAAATATAGACACAATGGAAACAAATCAGATACACAATATTTGGTATAATGATATTGTATCCATTATTATTCTCCATCATATCTCTAATCTTATTTTACTCCAATCATATATTCATTTTCCCACTTTAACATCAGAGCCAAGCCCCTCCAGGTCCCCTTTTTCTTTTTTTACAAAAGCTTCATTTTTCTTATATGTTCCATCTTCATAACTAACTGAAAGAGTACGATGGTTTATGTTTTGAGGTGGTAGGCGGGGCAGAGGCTGGAGGCGAAGAGGCTGTATTTCCTGGTGGAGCCACCGAGAGAGAGCGTTCCACCGAGAAGGGTAAGATCGGGAATTCAGATGAGCGCCAAGGAGAGGCTCGACAGCCTCATGCTTGCCAGGAGATCCGCCTCCGATCTCTCCATCCTCAATCCCTCCGGCGGATGGACGGCGGAGGATGCCGACGGCGGAGCTCTGAGGGTGAAGGTCAGGGTTCCCAAGGCGGAGATGCAGAGGCTGGTGAGGGAGAGCGCCACCGAGGCTGAGGCCGCTGAAAAGATCGTCGGTCTGTTCGTGGCGAAGCAGAGGGACCAAGACACGGGTGACATCACGCGCCGCCGTGGCGGTGGAGATGGAAGCTCCGTCGGAGGAGGCAAAACCCGTGAGGTATATACCCATTATATATTTCTAAAACCCACATCACTGTTGTACATATTCTGTTATATATATATATATATATATGTGTGCATCAAACATTGAAATTTACCATGAAGACCAAGTGGAGTAGGTGAATTATACACTATAGTTCATGGGTTTTTTTAAAGGTGTAAGCTTTACGTACATGCATGCATATAAAACCATGATTAAAGGCTTGAAAATTTTGGTGCAGAAACGAGTGAGCTTCATGGCACCGAAGGAGACAGGGAGCGAGATCACCGTGGCTTAATGATTAATCCTTTTTTGCTCATGTTAGGGTTTAAAATCAGCAACATCTCTCCTCTTTTGTTTGCAATTCGCAATAGTTTTATGTATCTTCCTCTCTATGTGTGTATATATATAAAGAAAATGGCATTCGAGAGGTAGTCGGCTTGATGTATATCCACCACGAGCCTTGATTTCTAATATATTAGCATACGAGTTTATACTTGAAAATTGGATATGGTTTATTATGATTAGATTCTCAATTCCCTCACTCGGTGCCGCGAAGTATGAAACAGTTGATGAAAATTTCGAAACGAGAAAAAAAAAATGCACATTTCAATGAGCCCCCCATATGGCGCGTGACGACAACGTGCATCTAGTGCGCGTGGGATCAAATATTTCAATCACTAGGCCCATAACTATATACCGCACCACATGCCATGGGCTGAATTACGATACAATTGCTTGCGTTTGACAGCTCGTAATGGGTGCCCATTTAGAAGGCCCATTTTGTTTATTATTTTATTTCTTTCCGTTCGATACCGATCTACTCCACAGACAAACCATGGCGCAAACTTGCTGTCTCTGGACGCCGATATCGATCTCAGCTTCTCCGGCGAGCGGATATCCCGGCAAAGATTTTTCCAGGCCGGCAACGTTATCTACGGTTGTATCTACACATCAGGTTTGTACAATCTCCCTGAAAGTCATAGATAAGCATCGCATATGATTTATGAAATTCGGTTTTCGCTGTGCGTTTACGCGCGTTAATCTGCAATCGATAAGGTTTTGGTTTAGATAATTAGGGGGTTATTAGACAAGGCACCATGATGAATTGATAGAAATTCAGCTGTTGTGAACTCAAAGAGTAGTGATCGAGCTTACTTGGTTTTGTTCTCAATTTGAGAAATCCCTAATTTCATGTCGTCAGAACTATTAGGCATTCTGGATTCTAGCGAAATGATGCCCTTTTTTAGGGTTTAGGGGATTTAGGGATCAGTTCTTTATTCGAGCCAAATAGCTATGGTGTGATAATTAGCCAGATAAGATCGGTACAGCTCTTCGTTCTCTCCAAATTCTGTGTACGATTCGATGGGCTCTTAGGTATTTTTGTCAGCAAACAAGGTTTGCTACGAGTCTGCAAGCATCTGAAGATCTGATAGGCTCTTTGTCTTTCTTTCTTTCTTTTTTTTTTTTTTGCAAGAATTGGCTTAAAGATAAACAGGGTCAGGAAAGCCAGAAGCTTCAAGTGCATGATTCTGAACGTATTTCAAGAAGAAAAACAATGGTGAATCTGACTGCGGGAGTTGTAGTTCTTATCTCCGGTGAAGCGGCTGAAGCTCGTGTCGGGAGACAAGAGAACCGGAGAAAAGCTCTGGAGAAGCTGAGGGAAAGAACCGAAGCTTCCGGCCCCAGTTCAGGTAACCCAAAGAAAGAACGTTCAACTCCACCAGCTCCCCAAGATCAAGCCTTTGGACCTCTAGTCGAGGCTTACCTCTATGATTATTGATCTTCACAAACTCGCAAGGATTGTCTAAAAGCTCGCATCTTTGGTACATAGGCCGAGAAATTCTTCTGCATTAGAACTTGGAACTGGACAGAAGGTTTCCTTTTACACTAATAAGAAGCAACCCATATGATGCAGTGACTTTTTCCCTCTATGGCTGATCTCCGCAACCCCGTAAGGGTTGTCTAAAAGCTCGTATCTTTTGGTACATAGACTGAAATTCTTCTGCACTAGACCTTGAAACTTGACAGAGGGTTTTTCCTTCTAAACTAATCACCAATCAAAATCAAATCACTAGTGGTTGAAACTTGTGTGTGAAGTAGAATAATTAACAGAGAACTCATAACCTAAAAAAAATAACAAAAGGGGGGAGGGGGCTAAAGGGTCTTTTTGTCCAAATTGGTGATGAGGCGCTTCATCTGAAACCTCCAGAAACAGAAGTAAGCCAGACCAAGTCCAAGCAACACGTACAGCCAAACATGCTCTTCCCCTCTCTCCTTCTCCGACCAAACCTCCTCTATCCGCACGGACCCATCCTCGTAATTCCCCGTTTTACCCTCGTTCACCCTCCCATATAACACATATACCCTTCCCTCCGCCGCCGTCACCACCGACGTCGCCATCCCTTCTCCGTCTAGTGCACTCTCGTCGTACACCGCCCCTTCGCTCCAACTGTCCTGGCTCTTCACATACCACAGCTTCTTCTTCGACACCACCACCACCACGCCGTCGCTTCGCCGCAGCGCGATTCCGTCCGCCGCCGTCAGATCTACGTTCAGAATCACCACCCTCGCCGTCCCGTCGTCTTCGTTCACCTTGAACATCTTCCCTGTGTTGCTCTGAACCACAAGGAGATACCCTTTGCTCACGTAAACAATTCCGTTTAGGCCGCGATCGGTGACCACTGCGTCGCGATCGGGGGCTGGCGGTTGCGATGTGAATAAAGCAGATTTGGAGAAGATCGAGGCTACGCCATCTCGATCGACCTTCCAGATGAAGTTTTTGGCCGAATTGGTGACGTAGGCGTTGCCTCTGAAGTCCACCGTCACGTCGCTGGCGACATCGCGGCCGCTGCCTCCGTCATCGCCGGGGAGAGAAGGGAGGATAGAGAGGAAGATGCGACGACCG
Organism: Tarenaya hassleriana; assembly: GCF_000463585.1. Lineage (NCBI taxonomy): Eukaryota > Viridiplantae > Streptophyta > Magnoliopsida > Brassicales > Cleomaceae > Tarenaya > Tarenaya hassleriana. The sequence continues at coordinate 5,153,485 of NW_010966881.1, read as the reverse complement.
CTGTCGCCGCGGGCACGGAGATCGTAGGCGGCGAGGGCGTTGAAGGGAGGGAGAGGCGGTGCGGAGTGGACAACGGCAAGTAGACGGCCGTGAGCGGAATCGACGGCAAGGCCGAGGATGGTGGCGTTCTCCGGTATATCGGGATCGGATATTAGGGTTTGAACGACGCCGGCATCGGAGACGGAGTGGATAGTGCGGCGGCGGAGTGAACCGACTACGAAGTGCTCGCCGGACGGATCCCATGCCATGCCCTCCGGGTAGAGACCTGGCAGCCGGAAATTGATGACATGGCGCTTCGTAGCGGAGGATGGTATGGTATTAACGCTCAGGAGAAGGACGAAAAATCCCGAAACCGAACCATACCGAACCGAACCGAATAACGTTTGGTTCTAATTTGGTACACTTTTTATAGAACCGAATGAACCGTTTCCGAACCGAACCGTATGAATACCGAACCAAAATTCGAATATTCCACTAATATATGTGTAAATATTATAGTTCGGTACTTATTTGGTATTCATATAATGGTACCGTTCCGAACCGAACCGATACTAAAACCGAACCGAACCGAACCGTTTAACATTCGGTTCTAGTTTGGTACACTTTTTATAAAACCGAAAATACCGTTCCCGAACCGAACCGCTTGAATACCGAACCGAAACCCGAAACGCCCACCCCTACACTAAAGAATACCGCATGCCTGCGATTTGTCAAAAACTTAGATATGAATTTTGATGCGTATGAGTAAATATAGACAGGTTTCTATGAGCCAACAAATATGATTAATGATGATATCAACGAAAACTGTGAAAACATAAAAGCGCACTAAATAATAATATAAAGGCCACATGGTTCAGCATTGAATAGTTCTCCTTCTCTGGCTATTGTCAACCATTGATCATGATGATGAATGTCTTACCAAATCATCTTTACGTAATTCAGCATTACATGATGATGACTCCGATCCAAAGTTCACTGGCAGCTCAAGAACCCAATAAACAGGAAAATGAAAATGATCAACTGACGAGAAGATCGCAGTCTTTGGCGGCGACAGCAGCGCCGACACATCTGGAATCACAGATGCTATCGCTTCTGAGGAGACAGGCCGCGCGCTTTGCATGATTTGCTTTCGGAGTCTTTGAAGGCATCGGAGACGGAGTGGATAGTGCGGCGGCGGAGTGAACCGACTACGAAGTGCTCGCCGGACGGATCCCATGCCATGCCCTCCGGGTAGAGACCTGGCAGCCGGAAATTGATGACATGGCGCTTCGTAGCGGAGGATGGTATCTCAGGAGAAGGACAAAAAAGACGATGGAGAGGATGGCGGCTGATCTGGATTCAGAAGAAGCCATGATCGATCTGTTGGTGGAATCAGAGAGGAGAAAGACGGGTTGAACTTTAAGCCTTGATTCCAAGTTGGCTTTATGTTATTTACGATGTGATTTAAATTTATATTATTTTTTGGTTCGGGTTGCTTATTATGGGCTTACACATAAATGTGTTGGGCCATTCATAATTAAATTATTGTTTGGGCCGGATTGACTGTTATGGGCTTACATAGAAATGTGATAATTGGGCCATTGATAATTAAATTATTTTTTGTGTCCGGTTGCTTATTATGGGCTTACACTTAAATGTGATAATTGGTCCATTGATAATTAAACTATTTTTGGGCTGGGTTGCTTATTATGGGCTTACACAGAACTATGATAAATTAGGCCGTTGACTGTATAGGCTTAATGCCAATTATGGATCAAGGCCAGGAATAAATGGAAGTCCAAATTCAAGTGGAATGAAACGAATTAGCAATTAATTGGGCTCAATGTATTATCCTAATTGCCAATTGTGGCCCAAATACCGAAAATGGGCTCATCACAAATGTAAACAATTTTATCGGGTAGCCTTTATCCAATTCATTGAAAAGATGCTCAACAATCAACATTAATAATTTATTTGGGTATTAGTTTTGAACGTAAGCATTTTTTGTTTCAACAAACTTAAAAAGCTGATGTAAAGCTTTTTTTTAAAATTATATAATTTATTTGCTTCAGCTTCAAAATTAATTTCTACACGCATATAACGATCTACAACTTCTCTGTGCCTTTATTTTACACGACATGGAAATTCGACACTTAATTTAAATTTAAATTTAATTCTCTTTTTTTAAGGTTGTCAGAAAATATGTTACTAACTCTTAGTTGATAGAGGATACTAAGCAGACATCACATACAAACCCTACACTTAACATCGTCGCATGTACAGAAAGGCGAATTATACTCTCTTCTTGTCTACGTCACATGGTATATTTTTTCGCACGTATGGACTAATATAAATGTGTAATAATTGAAATCGATTCTTATATATCTTTTTATTTAATTTGGAGCGTTGCACGTAAATGAACGAACGACCCTACAGCAGGACCAGTGTTCGTGGTTTGGCCTACATGGATTATCACCTTTCTCCCTCCCTCACTCTCTTTCCTAATTTTTCGCGTTACGTGGTCCTCTTTTTCCATTTGTTCGCATGTAATTTATTTGTTCCAACCGAATTAGCCATGCATTTATCTTGCTTTGGTCCAAATTCATCTGCTTTTCATCTTCAGCCATTTATTTTATGAAAGCTATTAAAAAAAAACTCCCAAAATACAGATAACAACAGTCATCTCTATCTTATCCATTCGTTTTTTTAATGTGTATATATATATATATATGTATATATAGTTTTTATTTGTTGTGTTATCTCTAAGAAATCCTTCATAATCTTAAATAATTGAATAATTTGTTTGTTGGAAGTTGGCGTATCTTTTTTTTTTTTTAATTACATATATCAACTGTTGTAGAAGAGATTCTTCATAACCGTTACAACGATGCATATCTCTTTAAAGTAAATGCAATTATATATATATACGTGTTTTATGCTTATAGAATTTCTAAAGGCGATATTCATTACTTTGGTGGTTAGAGAAAATTTGTTATGCAATCGCCGTTGTGACGGGTAACGTAGATTCGTTTTGTAATTTGAAATAAGAAGCATCATGGACATCCACGTGGGTCAAGGTCCACCAATAAACAGACAACACGTGTATAAAACAGACCAGAGACCTCCAAACTGTCCATGCAAAGGAAGGCCCTTCTACACAACACCACTCGCCTCTTGTGTCGGGACGGTTAATATTGTCGCCGCTCCTTTGGACGTTCGTCCGTCCATTTAAATAAAATCCCATAATGACAATTAAGATATTCACCGTATTGGGATAGATTTCACGTATTATTGAGTAGATATATATATAATTCAGTCCATTTGAATGTATATGAAATTTTCGTATTTTAATGTTTTCATAATAAATAAATGTCGAATATCCAAATCATGTTTTCGGTTGTTAATAATAAAATACAAGATGGCTTTTAGTGCTTACACTTGCGCGAAAAAGAAAGAGAGGAAAAAACTAAATAGATACTTCCATAATTATTGCCATAATGGATGGATGGATCCAAAAAACGTTAGTTCCATAGGAAAAAATACATAATAATATCTTCCATATAGTTTTATCCCTTTTGTATTTGGAATCTAGCATTTGTTAGAATAAACAAATAATCGAGATTTTTTTAATCTATTTTTATATTATATAAATTAGGAAGATAAGTAATATATATATATATAAAATGAAACCTGACAGTAGCATATAACAAAAGTGTTGGTCCAAAAACAACGAGTGTATAGGTGTAAAGAACATAAATGGCTGAACGTATGCTGCACATGCATGAATGACCAGATAACTAAGCGTTGACGTTTTCCTTCATTTTTAATTTATTATTTTTTCTAATGTTTGTTATAAATTAGACAAACTTAATATTAATATCTAAATGAACCGTATATGGATGATATAATTAACAATGTTTCTAGTCTTAATTTGCACGTCGTATATATTTACATTTACAAACAATTTCGTTTTTTTTTCTAAACAAATATAATATATATATATATATATATATTGTTTCCTTTTTGTTAAATTTTCTCGTATATAAAAAGTGCCCTTTAGATATTATAAAACCACATGGTTCGAAGCCGATACGAAATCAAATATCTAACTTCGTAGCGTTTGGACTCATCCGAGATCGTGTCGTGATTTTACCGATACATCTAAAAGAGCGTGGGAACACGATGAACGAACTCAAGATTTGACCGTTGATTACTTCCACGTAAAATTAAAATTTTCGAATATATAAATAATATAATTAATAACAATAAGCAGATGAGCATGATGAAATGAAATGCGCATAAAAATGTAAAACTGTGGTCCAACGGAGTTTAAGAGAGTTTCGAAACTCCAAGAAACACATGGAACGATGAGCAAACCATTTGTTTCTTTATTTTTAATATATTTTTTTATTACCCTATTGTTTTCGTTAAATTTATCTCATATTTTTATTTACCTTACATCACACGGACGTCTTAAAGTGAGTGAAAAACACTTATTTACGGGTAACTGAAAAAAAGCACTATTATTTGTAACATATTAAGATTTTTCAACAATTTGTGATTATCCATTTTTCAATATAAATATTCAAAATTTCAAATAGCTCAAAAATCTCGTATAAGATTAACAGCAATAAAAATTGCACTGTTTAAATTTGGTGCTAAAATATCAGAAATTAATATATAACCAATCAGTGTTTTGTAACTTTCAAAAATTTTATGACACAAACTTCGTAATTACTGTGCTATTAGTTTAAGAGAGAAATAGTGTGACTAAATTAATTGCGCAAAACCTAACTTTTTTTTATATCTAAATCTTTTTTTTTTATAACTAAGAAGTTCACCGAACATTCGATCTGATTACATCTCCCACGGTCCAGAGATAGTTTATGTACCACAATTAAATTGTGCATCTCCTCAATTCTCGTGACTCGAACGTGAGACCTGAAAGAGGGGTATCCACTCCCTCTCAACCACTTATACTAGACCTGAAAGAGCGGTATCCACTCCCTCTCAACCACTTATACTACTCGGCTACGACCTCTTTGGTTATATCTGAATCTTGTATTGTATGTATATATTCTTAATTATTAATATTTAGAGGTGGAAATCCATCTACCAATATTAAAAGAAATAAATTCAATAATAAAAGTTGTGTGTGTGTGTGTATAAGTATATCTAATTACCGCAATGGGAAAAAGTTTAGGTTGGAGATGGGGAAACATATTTTCGAAAGTAAAACAAACCAAAATAAAAATAAAATTACACGAAAACATGTTTAGGTGATTTCCCGCATGGGGGAGATGATATTTCTAAAAGTGGGAAGAAGAAAGAAGAATAAAAGGGTTAAGCCATTTGCATTAATTCGGTGGTAAAAGCAAAGGCAGGGCGACGGTCCCAAATCCCATCGCTTTCTGTTCGGGGGAAGGGTCTCTCACATTTTGCATTCATGAATCTCCCTCTTCTTATACTTTTCATATGTCCTATATATATATATTCATTTTGCATTCTTTTTTTTTTTTTTTATGGAAAAGTCAATTTTTTAAAAAAAAATTTGTCCATCGGTTGTTGTTTAATTAGATTTGTATTGGTTCATGTTTAATTTAATCACGGGTCTTCGGAACTTTTTAGTTATTCACAGTTTCTTAATCTTCCTTCTGTTTAAAGACGATTGCGGTTATAAAAGGAGAATCACACTTGAATTTCTGAATAGTACTTGTAGATAATATATAGATGATTTTTTAAAAAACAATTCTGATTTCACCATTAATTAAAAACACTCGATTTCAACATGGTATTCATGAAAACGTGATTTTTTTTTATATAATGATATTGAGTAGAAATATGAAATAAAGTACATATAATATTATTTTTTGTAAATCAGGAAAAAATCTAAAACCATCTTCATTAAGAAATGGAGGGATTAAATAAAAATCTATACATTGATAAGATATTATACCAAAGTGACTAAACCACCAAGTGCCGCCCTCCGTGGTGATTGGCATATGTATATGTATAGAACTCTAGAAGACGAATGACAAATTAGTTTCACATTATACGACGCATTAAGAAATGTCAAAACAATTGCATTACAAAATTAATAAATACACACACAAACACATGCTTGATCAGAATCTATAATGAAATAAAAGACCAAACGCCTTTTTTTTCTTTTTTTTTTCTGGCGCCTAATGAGGGCAAGATCCTTACATCATGGGCTCTTCGTCACTAAATCCTAGGTATTTTTGTTGTGTTCCAAAAACCTTGGAACGAACAAACCCATATCTTCTTCTACACTTTCCATTCAAAGTTTTTTCCTCCATTTTTTTTTTCGGGACCGAGAAAAACCCATTATCCAAGGCGTTTGGCTTCGCGTAATTCCATGGCCAAACGATTCACAAACCAATAAGGATATAGTAGACGAGAGTGATGGGTAAGGCTATAAGCATCCCAAATATGACCCTGCATTTTCACAATACCAACACCAACTTTTCAGGAATAATTTTACATGTATATCATCATATATTAATTATGTTAATAAAGGCTCATGCCGTCTAATCTAATGGTAACACTAGTCCTCAAACTAAAATAAGTCCACTATATTTGGAAATATTACGTATTTTGAATAACCACTATATAAGTCAAGTACTTCTGTATAATTTTTGGTATGAAATTGTTAATATTCATCAAACTTACGCAGTGCTGAGGATTGTGGGGTGCACATTATACTCTTTGGCGAAGACAAACGGAACTATTCCTTGCGGCAATGCGGCCTACAATCCACAAACACCAGCCCAGGAAGCCGACAGAATGTATAAATTCATATGTATATAGGGACAAGAACGTATGGAAATGGAAGACTATAATGCTAGAAGAGAAAAAATGGGTACCTGAACAATGGCTACCCTTAAGAGGTCGCCGCGCAAGCCTATAATGATAGAAGCAGCAGCCATCACCGCTGGGCCTGTGAGGAACCTTACGGCCATTGCGAATGTGGCTACAGAGTTTCCACAAGCGATCATCTTTGGTTGGAGAGCCATGAACAATCCTTGGAAAAAAACTCCATAGTTAGGTCAACAACTTTATTGCCAAATCCGATCTTTTTTAAATATTAACTAAAATTATTGTAGCAAAATCGAACAAAAATGTCTACACGGCCGCTGAGTCGTTGGTGGGGACCGGCCCCACCTGTCGGGTGAGAGGGTCCCCCGGCTTATCTTCGGAAAAGGCCTTCAAAGGGAAAAGATTTCACAGGATTCGTGGGGGGAGTGCGTTCAACAGTCATGTGGACTTTACTACCTATACAAAGCTGTACCATTTTCTAGCCATGGAATGGAACCCCCCACCCCTTTTGCATTTAATTAAAAAAAAAAATCAAACAAGTCTCTACGTGTAATGTGTTTTATGAATCATATGCTTTCAACGTGTAATATAGAGTTTCGGTTCTCTTTATACCTAAACTGAACATAGCCATTCCAAGGCCAGCATCTGAGAGTATGGAGATGGATTTCTCTATTATTTTCGGCATAGCCACGTGCCACCTGCACCCAAACCCATCACCATTCCAATTATTATTCCAACCCATATATATAATTTCAAATTTATATGTTTTTTTTATATTTATCCCAAACCGGTAGGTTTTATATCGAATGATTGGACTTACCGGTAAGCAACCAGAGCCCAGATGAGGCCGATCAGACTGGAGTAGGTGTTTGGGTTTCTAATGAGCTTCCTCCACACCATTATCAGTATCAAACGTGTCATCACGCTTGCCGGCGGCATATGTTTTCCGGCGCCGGCATCCACGCCTCCGGACTCCTTCGGGTGTAGCTCCACCGTCGAACTCGAACCCACTTTGTTCAGCACTCCCGTCTTCTCTTTCTCTTCCTCGCCCTCTCCTCTCCCGCCGAAGCTAAACTCGTCGCCGCCGGCTGTGAACTCAACGGTAAACAGGGAAAGAAGAATTAATGATCAAATGTGAACAGAAATATTGATTAAATTTTCATGAGGACTACTGATTAAATTAATCTATATCAAACCTTTGGTTTCCCCCTTTTGGGGTTGATCCGAAACCAACATCCGGATCTCTTTGGCACCCTGATCGGACCGTTCGGATAGCTCCACTGTGGGGAATTCGGCGCCGCTACCGCCTCCACCACCACCAAAGACGTCAGAGACCGGCGAAGCGCTTGAGCTCCACACGAACATGTGAAGCTCCTTCGCATCGTGACTCGCTTTGTTACCATTGTTGCTGTTCTGGTTATTATCCTGCTGTTGGGTCTCTGTAGGGTTTTTGTTCGATTTGTTCGGACCTGCCGCGCCGGAAGAGAACTCCGGATTCGGAGCCGGGTACGACCCGGGAACAGAACTGTTCGGATTCAACCCGAACCGCGGGGAAGGGATGACTGCGTTGTTCTCTTCGAAATTCGAGGGCCGTGGAGTCGGGCCGCGTGAGGATTGAACCGAGTACATATCCGCTGGGCCAAAATTTGAGAGCCTTCCGCCGGGAAACCCCATCACGGCGTAGAAATCGGAGTGGTTGAAATTGGATCCTCTCGGAGTTGAGCTGAGGCTGTAGATCTCAGCCCCGGTCAGATTCGACGGCCGCGGCGTCATCAGTGACCGACGCGAAGCATTGGATTTTCTCACTGTGACGTGAAGCTTCCCGTCTTGGCCGATCTCTGCGTCCGTCTCCAGGAAATCGTGGCCGTCCAGGGAAACGACGTCGGAATCGACCTTGAAGGAGACGATCGACGCCGCCGTCTCCGGGAACTGCTCCATGATCAGAATCTTGGCGCCACGATACTCAAACAGGAAAAGTAGAAGAGTATACCATATGATACACTGAAGAACCACCACCTGAACCATGAGCGAGCCGGAGTAGGGTCCGTACATGGCGATCAACAAGGGGATCCCCATGACCAGAGTGTTCGGTAGTGTACTGAGAGAGAATATCGTGATCATCCACTCCAAGCTACCGTTCTTCGTAAGACTGGCCCATAGGCCGAGCACAACGAGCATGATGATCTTCTGAAGCGTGTCGGCGGCGATGAAGCGGAGATTCATGGCGTAGGGGTTGTTGGTGGAGATGAAGTGGAAGGAGAGGAGAGGAACGGCGAAGATTGCGACGAATCGGTTGATGCCGGAGCATTGATCCGGCGAGAAGATCTTCCACCACCGGACGGAGCCGTACGCCAGAATCATCGCCACGTACAACGGCACCATCGCCGTGAGAACGGTGTAGAGATCGTGCCATGAAATCATTTTTCTTTCAGCGGAAAAAAGCTTGAGGGAAGAAACAGGTGGAAGTGGGAGAGCGTTGGTTCGACTTAGGGAGAGGAAGGTGAAAGTGGCATGGGAGGGAAAATTAGGAGGAGGGGGGAGGGCAAAATGGGAATATGATGTAAACCGTTATACTCGAATGTACTGATTTCAGAATGGTGCGTAACTTGGGAGGTCCTTATATATAGACGGGCGGAGAGTGACTGTTATCATCGTCCTTTGCACACTACACGTAGTTGTGATAAAATGAAAATGAAAATATATTTAAACGGTTATTGATCAGAGTTGTATTTTTTTAAGTAATCTAGACTTGATAATTTGAATAACTTATCCATATTTTTTCATTAAGAAAAATAATTAATCGATTTTTTTATTAATGTTGGAGATGGGGGACACGTGGCGGTTAGCATGTGGGCGAGGGCAACGTGGACAATTTTTAGATTTGTTCTCAAAATATGCCTTATAAATCGTGCAATCAGTCGCATTTCTATGTTCATTTGATTGCGAGCCCTCACAAAAAGCGGGGAGCTTTTGAAACGACGCATATATATATAATATGTATAATTGCAAAAAAACCCAGCTAATACTCCGTATAAATAACCATATATATACACACCCTCAACTTGCAACTTGAATTTCGATACGAAAGTTAAAATTGTATTTGATCCCGAATTTACATGGATTACACGCATACCTGAAACATGTGTATGCATGTATAAATACAAATATACTCATATTATATATACAATATATACGTAGACATACATTATAGGAGGTTAAAAATAAAATTGGGGAATATGTTATATAGTTGATAGAAAAATTATAAGTTGTAAGTAATATTGTTAGGTCGAAGCACTGCTGAATCTCTTTGACCTTTTAAACTCAGAGAAGAAGGAAAAAAAAAACACATTCTCTTTTTTTTTTTTGGATCGATGACTTGTAACTAACTTATATGTCCTTCTCATCCTCTCTTTTTTTTCCTTCTTTCATAAAAAAAAAGGATATAAATTTCTTCTAATATTGCAATAATTATCGTTTTTAGGAATTTTGTGATTATACACGGCCACGGCGAGGAATATTTTTTGTTAAAAATATCTTCTATATAGAAACTCAACAGCATTTTTCCATTTATTTATATATTTACGTGCGGGACACAAATTATTATATATGGAGGTCAATTGAAAGTTGAAATAAGATTAAGACGCTAATTAATTAGGGTATGTATAGGCTAATTATTACGATAGTCGCAATCATCACATGACACGAGAGTATCTGTCATGCGAATGCTTCCAATGTCCCCATGGCTGCTTTCTTCCTTTCATACGGATTTATTTACGGTGGATGCCATTACCATGAATATATTCATATTTGAATTTTGAACGCCCAAATACGCTAAAAAAACAAAAAATCGTATATGTAATTAAGCAACAATTCTTCTATCTAATGGCCAATCGTACATGCGTAGAAATACTACATGGCTCTTTGATAATATAGCACGACAATGCAAGTGTAAAATAATATTAAAAACAGTAATTATAAAAAAAAAATCGAATTCTAATTGTACACTCGCTCCATTTGATGAAATTTTCGTAGGTTGATCACAATATTATAACCGTAAATGGTCTAATAATGAACATAAAAAAAATATGTTATCGTTGGCAGAAATATAAAAAAATGGTTATGAAGGATACGGATGATACCAATTATTATAACGTAACACAAGATATCATGTTATGTTTTTTATTTTAAAGAAAGCAGGGATGAAATACTAATGCGTCTTCAAAGATGCGTTTATGGACCAATAAAAGGGGTCCACGTGTCGTCCAAAAAACTACCATAATTTAATCATGTGGCATGCACATGCCCATGCCATGCAATGCAATACCTTTTGTTTTGTAGGTTGCGAGGGTTGAGTCACCGTCTGCTTACAAGTTTTTGAATGCGGTCCCGACATTTTTTCGTTATATTATTTTGAATGCTGACCACATTAAAAAACCCAATTTCATCCCTAAAATTATATATTATCATATTAATATAATACTTAGAATTGGTGCGTCAATTCACCATTTGCAGAGTTTTGCTAATTTTCCGAATTAATATTAACAAATATTGAACTTTTTATAAAAACTATAAATGTATTACCGTTTTAAAAATGAAAATTTCTGATTTTAAATAATGTGACTAATTTTCTTTTACGCACTGCTGTGGTTGGAATTGCAGGAGTGTCACTTTATTTTTGTTATATATATATTTTTTTAACTTTATTGTTTATTCATTATATATACGATTTATTGTTTTCAGTTGGTCTCGCGACAACTACAACACGTTACAAGTGCAGCTTTACCAAGCATGTCGGCCCATTGGACCCATCTCTTCCACCCCTTTTAGGTATTCGGAAATCATTTTTAAATTATCATTTTCTCACGTTTGAACGCTTTTTTATTATAATTTTAATATTAGTTATAGCGGACCCTGGGATTTGAATTTAAATTTCATGATATATATAAATTATTATATTGTTAAACACTTGACTTATCATATCATATTGGATGGAAGCAGCATGAAAAAACAACGCGAGAATATGATTGTTTTACGGATTTGTTAGTAACTTAGTATTGGATTGATGTATAATGTAAAAAATATAATTTTAAAATAAATACAAAAATATGGTTTTAAATCATAAAATTGAAACAAAAAACATTAGATGGATAGATTAGTTATGTTTCATTTAATTCTTAAAAATTTATAAAGTACATAATTTGTTCGATTTTTTTTTTTACAAAATTGTGTTTATTTTGGAATTTCTTCATATTTTATGTGAATATAATAAAAATATAAAATCGTTGATTAGCTGCTATGTCGATTTGCTTTAATTGATGCATACATTTCAGCGCATTATTGACTTATCCAATGACCTTGGTGTCAACTGTCAAGGCCGTGAATATGCAAAAAAAAAGAAAGAAAAAAAAAGGAAGCAATTATGGTGTTGACTGAAATGGCCCATTATAAATAATGGACCATTCTTTTGGGCCCAATAAATCCTAATATGGGCCTTTTCGAGCCCATGAAACGAACCGCCTCCTTCAAGGGCAAGGCAATTTCTTGGTTCCAATTACAGTATACAAGAAACTCTGAATCTTAACGTTATATCCGAAATTGAGTAAAAGTAATTCCCAGTCAATCATTTCTAGTCATCAAATAAAAGTATATACAAGAATGGTATCAGATAATCGATTTATGGAACTACGAAAATTCATTTTGGATAATATAGTTGGTCAGACATTGACTTCGTTGACTTTGACTCCTTAACGCCCCTCATGAGCCTCTTCTCGAGGCGGAAGGTTTGCAACGGGAGAGGCGGTGGTGAGATGACAGCGACGACACATGGTGAGTGTGGAGGCCGATGCTGACGTGGCTGGAACTGCTACCTTCATGGCGCTAAGCTCCTCCACTTCTCTCTTTAGCCTCCGGTTTTGTTCGGTTAACGAACCGAACCGCCTCTTCAGATACTCGCATTCCATCTCGGTTTGCTTTGACTTGCATCTGCGTCAAACCCAATCCAATTGAGCAAGCATTTTTATGCAACTTTTTGAAGAAAATAAGGTTGAGGACTTGACACGTGCGAGTGCATTAAATTTGTAATGTCTACGACCAAATAATTTTTTTAAAACAATCAACCATTGGAAAAGCACGTGTCCTTCGATCATATTTGGCGGCTCGAATGCACGCTGTTGGCAGCCGTGAAAATCACAAATGCATGATGCAGATGAGGCCATGCATGCACAGCCTCAACATGAATATTTATGTGTATGTATTATGTCCTAATGGAAAGATTTATTTATTAATTAATGTTTTAGAACTTACGGTTGACCGAAATTGGAAATATTCGTGGAGGGATGAGATATATATGAATAGGACCACATTTACTTTACAAGGGGTACGACTTATGCTACGGGGTGGGTCGAATCCGATTCAGATTTCATCTGCTTTAATTGTATATATCTATATATTCCTTCAACGTTAATGAAATGTGAAATCTCGTTAATCCTCAACCACCCACTCAACACTAATCATACTTAACCCACGTTATTAAATATAAGAAGAAAATAAATATATGTGACAAAATAAAATCTTTATAAAATAAAAATGGTACCTGGCTCTTCGGTTCTGAAACCAAACCTCAATTTGTCTTGGCCTCAGCACCAACTGTTTTGCAAGCTCACCTTTTTGCTTCTGCATTATAAATTATAAAATGTAAGCCATAAAAAAATAAATATAATAATCCAAAGTATGAGAAGAAGCGATCTATTATTTTTAGTAATAGAAACGATATAAATATATATATATATAGGTCAGTTAAACTTAAACATTTTGTATTATCCATTGTTTCTATATGGATAATTAAACGGCGTGTTGATCTTTTGTAAATAAATAAAAAAACAACACGCTATTCAATCGTTCGTAATTTTCTGGAAATTGCATTTAATTAAAAGGAATCCTTTTATATATCTACAGCAAATATAGAAGAAAGTTATACTATAAGCAACTTAAATACGACTAACCATAGTTATCAGTGGCAAGAGTGAGAGTGTTTAATACGTACGAGGATCGGTTGATTAGCGGAGATTAAGAAGAGATTAAAAGACAAATAATTACGGGATTTAGGGTGTGGTTCTGTCTGAAGCTGTCCTCGAGAAGGCGAGACTGTTCTCTCGTGAGACGGAGTTTCTTGCGTGGAGGTAAGACGGCGTCGTTTCCACGGCCGATGAGTTCGTCGTCCTCTTCCGACAACGGCGGTCGGTTTATGTCGAGGCTCAACTGCTCTCTCCCTCTCCCCCCACTTCCACCA